>NC_079195.1:140865386-140992886 GCF_029499605.1 Hyla sarda | reverse complement strand
GTACGTGTTCCCCCACATTAGGTAGCAATTTCCCCACATTAGGTAGCACAGATTCCCCACATTAGGTAGCAATTTCCCCACATTAGGTAGCATAGATTCCCCACATTCGGTAGCACAGATTCCCCACATTAGGTAGCATAGACTCCTCACATTTGGTAGCACAGATTCCCCACATTAGGTAGCAGTTTCCCCACATTAGGTAGCATAGACTCCCCACATTAGGTAGCATAGACTCCCCACATTAGGTAGCATAGACTCCGCACATTTGGAAGTAGCTACCCCACATTAGGCCGCAGGTTCCCCACAATGGGTCAAAGTCTCCCCACATTAGATCGCTGTTTAACCCCCCCCCCCACACACACACACAAAAAAAAACACATACAACACAGAGAGACACAAACACACACACAGTCAGAGAGACACACACTCACAGACAGACACACACACAGAGTCTCACACACACAGAGTCACACACACACACACACACACAAACACACACAGAGTCACACACAGAAAATAAGGCATACTTGGCACACCAGAAGGCCTCCTACATAATTCCAATACAAGAAATGATTGTGGGCAGGGGTATAGCGCTCCTGGGTCCCCCTGCAACACACACACAGAGTCACACACAGTCATATACATACACACACACACACACACACACAGAGTCACACACAGTCACATACATACACACACACAGAGTCACACACAGTCACACACAGTCACATACATACACACATACAGAGTCACACACACACAGAGTCACACACAGTCATATACATACACACACACACAGAGTCACACACAGTCACATACATACACACACACACAGAGTCACACACAGTCACATACATACACACACACAGAGTCACACACAGTCATATACATACACACACAGAGTCACACACAGTCACATACATACACACACACAGAGTCACACAAAGTGACATACATACACACACACACAGTCACACACACAGATTCACACACAGTCATATACATACATACACACACAGAGTCACACACAGTCACATACATACACACACAGAGTCACACACAGTCACATACATACACACACACACACAGTCACACACACACAGAGTCACACAAAGTCATATACATACACACACACACACACACAGAGTCACACACAGTCACATACATACACACACAGAGTCACACACAGTCACATACATACACACACACAGAGTCACACACAGTCACATACATACACACACAGAGTCACACACAGTCACATACATACACACACACAAAGTCACACACACAGAGTCACACACAGTCATATACATACACACACACAGAGTCACACACAGTCACATACATACACACACACACAGAGTCACACACAGTCACATACATACACACACACAGAGTCACACACAGTCACACACATACACACACAGAGTCACACACAGTCACATACATACACACACAGTCACACACAGTCACATACATACACACACACAGTCACACACACACACAGTCACACACAGTCATATACATACACACACACACAGAGTCACACACAGTCACATACATACACACACAGTCACACACACACAGAGTCACACACAGTCATATACATACACACACACAGAGTCACACACAGTCACATACATACACACACACAGAGTCACACACAGTCACATACATACACACACACACAGAGTCACACACAGCCACATACATACACACACAGAGTCACACACAGTCACATACATACAAACACACAGTCACACACAGTCACATACATACACACACACACAGAGTCACACACAGTCAGTCACACACAGACAGAGATAGCGACAGACAGAGAGACAGACACACACACTCACCCATCCAGCGCAGCGCTCCTTCTCTCCTGGCGCCCTGCGGTGGTGCTGACGAACGGGCGCACGACGGCGATGAAGGGCGGGGGGGGGGGGGGTTGGGTGCTAACGGGCGCACAGCGCAGGTGTATGCCAGGGGGGGGGGTGCTGTCGGACGGGCGCACAGCGCAGGTGAAGGCGGGGGGGGGGGGGGGTGTGCTGCCGGTCGGTGTGGGTGTAACTGGGGGGGGGGTGCCGAGGAGCGTCTTGGTGTCACCCCTTTAGGTTGGTGTCACTCGGTGCGGGCCGCACCCGGGTCGCAATGCCACTGTATATATACACATACGTACACAAACACACACAGGTGATACATGACATATATACACATACATACACACACACAGGTGATACATGACATATATACACATACATACACAAACACACACAGGTAATACATGACATATATACACATACATACACAAACACACACAGGTAATACATGACATATATACACATACATACACAAACACACACACACAGGTAATACATGACATATATACACATACATTCACACACACACATACACACACAGGTGATACATGATATTTATATATATTTTTATGATATTTTATTATTGTTATTTTCAAGATACAATTATCGCACATATACATAAATAAGACTCAAAACAACAAAACCTCTACTTAACAACATCCTACAATCTCTCCCTCTCTCTCACCCCTCTCACCTAACCATCCTTCCGCCTCCCTTTTCCACTCACACCCAGAGTTCACCCCTGATATTTAGGGAGGTTCACACCAACTTATTTAATTGGGTTTCAAAAATTTCCCAGATCTCCTGCCATTTATCTTTTGACTTATCCTTTACAATCCTATTTAATCTTAATTTCTCCATAATACATATTTGTTTCAATGTTCTAACAATGGAAGTTATATTTGGAAGAGTTTGGCTATTCCAACAACTGGCTATTGCCTCCCTTGTTGTAACCAGTACCTGGAAGGCTATCACTGAATATTTCAGTTGAAGGTGATTCAAACCCATTGATAATAACGCCATTCCTGGCCCCCAGGTAATATCTATAGTTTCACCCCACAATAGCTTCAGTAATTCATATATCTCATCCCAAAACCTTTTTATATGTGGGCAATCCCACCAAATATGTTTTAATGTACCCACCCCCAGTTTACACCGCCAACAAACCGAAGAGTTCTTTATATTGAATTTAGCCATTTTAACCGGGGTCAGGTACCACCTATATAGTAACTTGCGTGATGACTCCAAATGGGAGAGACAATGTGAAAACTTGACTGGGATAGTAAAGATACCCGACCATGTTTCTTCAGAGATAGAAAACCCTAGGTCAATTTCCCATTTGACCTGAAAATTCATTATTTTGGGCTCTGTTTGTTGTAAAGCTTTATATGATCTAGATATCCCACCTCTACCCCCCTTATTATTAAAGAAATACTCATTGTATCTTGATTTTACTTCAATTCTCCAATCAAAAGAGGAGACACAATGTCGCAGCTGCAAATACTTAAAAAAGTCTTTTGGAGGGATTTCTAATTTTTTTGTGACATGTTCAAATGGCAGCAGTCCTGTATCCCCCACAATATCTCCTAGTGTTAAAATACCCTTCTTCATCCAGGCAGCAAAATCTGTTGTTGGTATAAGGAACTGGACTACCGCCAGTGGAACATTCTCCAATATGCATGGGTTTAGGATTTGATGTTGCAACGCGTACCGCCATGCCTCCAAACCCGCGACAACCGTCGCCACATCCCTTCCCATTTTCTTATTTAATAAAGCTGATACCCACAATACTTACCCAGGGGGCACTCCCCCCATCAGCTCAGTTTCCAAGACTACCCAGTGCATCCCCACTTCATTATGCCATAATCTCTGAACCTGGGTTAGGAGGGAAGCGTAATAATATTTTAAAAGGTTTGGGCAGCCTAGTCCCCCTTCTTTAATTGGACGATATAGTATTTGAGCAGAGGTTCTTGGTTTCTTGTTTTTCCAAATATAGTTTAATATTATTTGCTGAAGGATTTTAATTGACTTATTTGGTATTTTGATTGGCATATTGCGAAAGATGTATAAAATCTTAGGCAGCAGCATCATTTTAACTATTGACACCCTCCCAAGCCATGAAATCGGCAGTCTGGAATAAGTTGCCACATCCAGCTTCCAGATATTTATATATATACACATACATACACACACACAGGTGATACATGATATATATATATATATACACATACATACACACACAGGTGATACATGATATATATACACATACATACACACACACACAGGTGATACATGATATATATACACATACATACACACACACACACACACACACACACAGGTGATACATGACATATATACACATACATACACACACACACAGGTGATACATGATATATATATACACATACATACACACACACAGGTGATACATGACATATATACACATACATACACACACACACAGGTGATACATGATATATATACACATACATACACAAACACACACAGGTGATACATGACATATATACACATACATATACACACACACACACACAGGTGATACATGACATATATACACACAAACACACAAAAAGAAATAGAAAAAGAAGACACACTATTTGATGCACACCTAAATAAATAAATGACATAATTGTATTAAGTCTATAGACATGAAAAAAGACATAAGCAATTAAAAACATCTAAAAAGGCGCAATGGCCAGCACACAACAGAGGGGGACCCCTCAAGGCCCCCTTGAGGGGTCCCCCTCTGTTGTGTGCTGGCCATTGGGCCTTTTTAGATGTTTTTAATTGCTTATGTCTTTTTTCACCCAGGACACCTCCGATTGCACAGATATAATTGCACAATACCACTGGCCTAATACATATCACAGCACTGAAAATTCATGGTAACGCTGCATCCCTAACAATATATTACATACAACTTGATCCCAGGATCTAGTACACAGAGCGAGAGCGCAGAAACAGTGGTATAAGATAAGCAATGATCAGGCAGGTGTCCCCCTAGACCCCACGCGTTCCGTCGCCCGTCGGCAACTTCCTCAGGGGTATATGATATATACACACACACACACACACACACACACACAGGTGATACATGACATATATACACACACACACGTGATACATGAAATATATACACACACACACAGGTGATACATGACATATATACACATATACACAAACACACAGGTGATACATGACATATTTACACATACATACACACACACACACAGGTGATACATGACATATTTACACATACATACACACACACAGGTGATACATGACATATATACACACACAGGTGATACATGACATATATACACATACATACACACACACAGGTGATACATGACATATATACACATACATACACACACACACACAGGTGATACATGACATATTTACACATACATACACACACGAACACAGGTTATTATACAAGACATATATACACATACATACACACACACACACAGGTGATACATGACATATATACACATACATACACACACACACACAGGTGATACATGACATATATACACACACACACACACACAGGTGATACATGATATACATATCACACAGGAAAAAACGTCCGGCACTCGGGAAGATGCAGGTAAAACTTGTCAATGGCTTTATTCACACGCTTAAGGCAGGACACAAACTGACGCGTTTCGCACACTCAGGTGCTTAGTCGTAGATAGACATACACTCAATAATGCGGGTTAAAATACACATGAGTTTGGTCACATGACCACATGAATCTTAATTAAAAACAGTTGGTTACAAAACATGGCATTGGGAATCATGATCACATTTGGTCGTTCGGAGAGGGTTCACACAAGGATGCAGGCAATGCGGCTTTAAATTTCAAATTTTGATTAACATTTAAATTTCAATCTCGAATGGTCTAAAAACTAGTTTATCAATACTACCGATATTCATATTAATTTGGAAGTACATATTTACAGAAATAAATAATTTGAACTATACCTGCACATCAAGATCCGAAATATTTATATATAGATCAATAACCGCATAATGTGCATCTCACCGTGTGAACATCCCCCTATAATTTGCGACAATTCAAAATTTATTATATGTACACAAGAAACGAAGAGTACATATTGGACCGGGAACTAAACATACGTGATTAATAATAAATTGTATACATCAACTATATTCTCTTATTCAATTTATGCACACGTTAACATTAAATCCAATCTTTTATTTAACCCTTGCGGGTATCTTGTTCCCAAAAGGAACATCCAATGTGCCTCTCTATTGTATAATTTCTTTCTAAGATCGCCTCCCCTAGGTCCTAAGGTGACTTTTTCTACCCCCAATACTCGTAAATGGGTGGTGTCCCCTGAATGGGACTCCCTAAAGTGACGTGACAGCATAGACATGCTTGTTAAACTACTTTTAGCATCCGTAATATGTTTCCTAAACCTCACTTTTAATGAATTACCAGAGCATCCTACATACTGCAAATTACAAGCAATACATGTTGCTACGTATATAATGGATTTAGTGTTACAATTGATATACTGGTGTATATTGTATGTCCTATTTGTTGTGCAAGACGTTACGGTATTTGAATTTACCATGTGTGTACATGTGATGCATCTAGTATGACCGCATTTGCGATTACCTATATTCCTCAACCAGTCCCGGTCCTTTACACTTTCCTTTTGACTAGTAAATAGACTAGGTGAGACTCTGGTTCCAATAGTGGGGCCTCTCCTGGACACAATAGAAATACCCTCTGATAATAAGTCTCTTAATATTGGATCTGTTTCTAATACCGGAATATATCTGTTTATTATTTTCTTAATCTGTCCAAATTGAGTACTGTATGTTGTCACGAAAAATGGTGGTCTATCCTTATTCGGATTTATATCTTCATTTTTGATTGTGTTTTTGGCTAATTTGCCTCCAGCCTTATATGAGTCCCTTCTATTATGATGCCTACTGGAATAGGATACTAGTTCCTCGCGCCCCCGTCCCTCTATTCTTATTTCTGCTTTTTTTTAGTATTTTTTCGCTATAACCCCTCTGCTCCAATCTAGTATGAAGTTCCTCTGCTGCAATTTTAAATTGTTTCTCACTAGAGCAGTTACGTTTTATTCTACATAATTCGCCATAGGGAATATTATCCAGGACATGTCGTGGATGGCAGGAGGAGGCCAAAAGAATAGAGTTAGAGGCTGTATCTTTTCTATAGGGGCAAATTTCTATACCGTCACTCCCACTAATCAACGAAATATCCAAAAAATTAATTGTATTTTTATCGAAATGTGAGGTGAACCCCAAATTTAAATTGTTGTTCCCAATATACCTAACAAATTCCGAAAATAATGTCTCCGTACCCCTCCAGATTATCAATAAATCGTCTATATAACGACTGATCCAGTGTATATTATCATAATATGGGTTTTTATCACTGAAAATGAAGAGCTGCTCCCAATGAAACATATAGATATTTGCAAAAGAAGGGGAATATTTGGCACCCATTGATGCTCCCCTGGTCTGCAGGTAGAAACCACCATCAAACACAAAGTAGTTGTGTTTAAGCAAAAACTCCGTGGCGATGGTGATAAATGATGACATATATATATATACACATACATACACACACACAGGTGATACATGACATATATACACATACATACACACACAGGTGATACATGACATATATACACATACATACAAACAAATACACAGTTAGGTTATACATGACATATCTACACATACCCACACAGTTAGGTGATACATGACATATATACACATACACAGTTAGGAGATAAATGACATATACACACACACACACACACACACAGTTAGGAGATACATGACATATACACACACAGTTAGGTGATACAGTAGGGTTGCCACCCTGCCGGTATTTTACCGGCACAGCCGGTATTTTCACCTACATTCGGGGCTGTGCCGGTAAGTTTGGATGAAAAATACCGGCCATGCAATGGCCGGTATTTTTCATTCACTGACAGGGGCGGACTGAGCAGCATCCCCAGAAGACCACTTCTTTCATGACCGGCAACTAAATTTTGCCTGTGACCTGCAGGCTGCCGCACTACAGTTTCAGCCCCCGACACAAAGCCCACTGACTGTCGGGCCGTACAATGCCCAGGTCTGACACCACCAGCCTGTGACAGGGAGAGCTCCGTGTGATGACAGGAAGAGATTGTACAGTGCTGGGGAGGGGGCGTGCACCTCCTGTCTCCTCTCTCCCCCTCCCCCGCCTTCTCTCTGCTGTGCAGTCTTACAACCCTCCATAGGCAGAGCAGGGAGGGGAGAGGAGGAGAGGCCGTGTATCCTGTCTGCCTCTGCTGCGCAGGGCGGGTGAGTGTCTGTGTTTACATGTGTCTGTGTATGTGTCTCTGTGTGTGTGTGTATATGTGTGTCTGTGTATATATGTGTGTGTGTGTGTGTATATGTGTGTCTGTGTATATATGTGTGTGTGTGTATATGTGTGTCTGTGTATATATGTGTGTGTGTGTGTATATGTGTGTCTGTGTATATATGTGTGTGTGTGGGGGGGGGGGAAGCTGGCTAATCTGGGGGACAACTATGCTCGTAATCTGGGGGACAACTATGCTCGTAATCTGGGGGACAACTATGCTCGTAATCTGGGGGACAACTATGCTCGTAATCTGGGGGACAACTATGCTCGTAATCTGGGGGACAACTATGCTCGTAATCTGGGGGACAACTATGCTCGTAATCTGGGGGACAACTATGCTCTTAATCTGGGGGACAACTATGCTGCCTAATCTGGGGGACAACTATGCTTGTAATCTGGGGGACAACTATGCTCGTAATCTGGGGGACAACTGTACTGATCTGGGGGACAACTATGCAGCCTAATCTGGGGGACAACTATGCTGCCTAATCTGGGGAACAACTATGCTGCCTACTCTGGGGGACATCTATGCTGCCTAATCTGGGGGACAACTATGCTGCCTAATCTGGGGGACAACTATGCTCCTAATCTGGGGGACAACTATGCTGCCTACTCTGGGGGACAAGTATTCTCCTAATCTGGGGGACAACTATGCTCCTAATCTGGGGGACAACTATGCTGCCTACTCTGGGGGACAGCTATGCTCCTAATCTGGGGGACAACTATGCTGCCTAATCTGGGGGACAACTATGCTGCCTAATCTGGGGGACAACTGTGCTCCTAGTCTGGAGGACAACTATGCTCCTAATCTGGGGGACAACTATGCTCCTAATCTGGGGACAACTATGCTGCCTAATCTGGGGAAAAACTACCCGGCCCTCCACAATATTTTTAGTTTCTCATGTGGCCCCATGGGAAAAATAATTGCCCACCCCATTCCTCCTCAACCCCGGACATTCCTAACCTGGAGCCGCCCGGGGAAAGGAGAAAGTGAAGACAAGAGACTGGTGAGACCTCTCTGCAAAATTGTGTATTTAATGCAGTGTTTCCCAACCAGGGTGCCTCCAGCTGTTGCAAAACTATTACTCCCAGCATGCCCAGACAGCCTTTGGCTGTCCGGGCATGCTGGGAGTTGTAGTTTTGCAATAGCTGGAGGCACCTTGGTTGGGAAACACTGATTTAATGTTTTAATGTGTGAAACTATCTGCTGCGCTCTGTATCTAATCCTGTCATGTGTGATACTGCCTGATGAGCCTGTGTATCTAATCCTGTCATGTGCGATACTGTCTGCTGAGCCTGTATATCCAAATCTGTCATGTGGGATATGAGCCTGTGTATCTAATCCTGTCATGTGCGATACTGCCTGATGAGCCTGTGTATCTAATCCTGTCATGTGCGATACTGTCTGCTGAGCCTGTGTATCTAATCCTGTCATGTGTGATACTGTGAGCTTAGCCTGTGTATCTAATCCTGTCATGTGTGATACTGTCTGCTGAGCCTGTATATCCACATCTGTCATGTGGGATACTATCTGCTGAGCCTGTGCATCTAAATCTGTCATGTGTGATACTGTCTGATTAGCCTGTTTATCTGACGTTGCGCAGGGGGACGTCACTCGTCATCAGAGAGAGCCAATGTTGCTGTCGCGCACCACCACTACCGCCGCCGCTGGCATAAATAGGGTTTTGGTAGGTATTCTCTAAATGTAAATTTTTTGTGCGATATAGGAAAATTCCCCTCGCATATATATTGTATCCCTCCAATCCCCTATGCCATTTCTTAAACCCCCCTCCCATCCCGCGTGCCATTTCTTAAACCCCTGATCCCTCAGCCCCTGTGCAATCTGGCCCCTCCCCTTTTGTAGCTCCCCCCCGCCCCCTCCCCCCACATAGCCACACCCATGACCGGTATTTTTCTGAGGGAAAGGTGGCAACCCTAGATACATGACATATATACACACACACACACACACAGTTAGGTGATACATGACATATACACACACACTTACATTTAGGCAGGATTAGACAGCTCCAGGGGGTTCCACATCTGCAGACTCCTTACTTCACCTCTGCCCCTAGCTCCACTGTGCAGCCTGCAGCCCTCCCCTCCTCCTATTCCCCGACTGCCGACCTGGAGGAGGCCGGGGGATCTTACTGAGGGATGGGGGAGGGGTCCGTGAGAGAGGAGAGGGCCCAGGAGAGAGGAGAGGGCCAGGAGAGAGGAGAAGGGCCCAGGAGAGAGGAGAAGGGCCCAGGAGAGAGGACAGGGGCGCAGGTCTTCCTGCCTGTACGTCTGGGGAAGTGCTTAGCCTCAGTACAGAGACCAGGCAGGGCAGAGGGAGGTTACAGGCCTCACGATCAGTGGAGCATAAGAGGAAAGTGACAGCTGGCAGCCACGGCCCCTGTATATAGTGCACCTGGGCCCTTGACGGCAGTACTGCCTGAACTGCAGTGATGGCGGCCCCTACGCTACCCTGACGTCACGTGGGGCACGCAGGTCACGCAACCAAGTCACCACCAGGGCCGTAGGTAAGCCTGTGGGCCGGCCTGGGACATCACAAGGCCAGCCCTCTTTCACTGTTCATATTGTTGTTGCGGGCTGCCGGGTCTATTTTAACGTAGGGACCTGGAGCTGCGCTCCATCCGCCCCTACGTTAATCCGGCCCTGTCTCCATCCACCGCGCCAGGGAAACGCGCGCACCTAGTCAGCGTTGGAGAGGCATTGCTAGGTGTGAATACCTCCTCTCCACGTATTACTGTATCCGTGCGGATTTCGGTACCCGCCAGGACATCCTTTGCTGCCACCGCTTTTCTGGATTCTGGCACTGCCGGTAACTTCATAGACGCCTCGCTGGTAAACAAGTTCAGCATCCCTGTGGTTCGTTTGCAGAAGTCCTTCTTCATCTCCACAGTCAACGGTGAGAGACTCAACGGCACTGTGCAGTTCCGTACGGAACCCCTCCAGATGGATATCGGAGTCCTGCATTCTGAGAAATTGGAGTTCTTTGTGTTACCCCCACTGCACCTCTGAACTCCTTTTAGGACTGCCCTGGCTCCAGCACCACTGTCCTGTTCTGGATTGGACCTCCGGAGAGGTCCGAAGTTGGGGTTCTTCTTGTTTTGGCAGATGCCTCAAGCCGGTTCAAGCCAAGTCTGCATCCGTAGTCTCTCCTCCTCCTGGTCTGCCTGAACCATATGTTGATTTTGCGGACGTTTTTTGTAAGAGACAAGCGGAGGTGTTGCCTCCACACAGGCCTTATGACTGCCCCATAGACTTGCAGCCAGGTACCTCGCCGCCTAGAGGAAGGATTTACCCTCTTTCTCCTCCAGAGACTCTCGCCATGTCAGAGTACATCCGAGAGAATTTGCAGAGAGGGTTTATCAGGAAATCCTCATCCCCTGCCGGAGCAGGTTTCTTTTTTGTCTCTAAGAAGGACGGTACTCTTCGGCCGTGTATTGACTTTTGGGGACTCAACAACATCACTATTAAGAACTGTTACCCTCTTCCCCTGATTGCAGAACTCTTTGACCGTTTACAAGGTGCCAAGTACTTTACCAAGCTAGATCTCAGGGGGGCCTACAATCTCATTCGGATTCAAGAGGGTGATGAGTGGAAGATGGCTTTTAATACCCAAGATGGTCATTTTGAGTATTTAGTCATGCCCTTTGGACTCTGCAACGCTCCAGCCGTCTTCCAAGAGTTTGTTAATGACATCTTTAGAGACCTGCTCTATACCTGTTTGGTAGTCTACCTGGATGATATCCTCATTTTCTCTTCAAATTTGGTTCAACAACGTGCACATGTCCACCTTGTACTCTCCCGTCTTAGGAAGAACCGCCTCTATGCTAAATTCAAAAAGTACCAGTCTTCCCTTCCTGGGCTACATCATTTCCGCCAAGGGACTACAAATGGATCCTGCCAAGCTTTCTGCAGTCTTGGACTGGCCTCGTCCCTCTGGCCTTAAGGCCATACAGCGATTTCTCGGATTCTCTAACTACTACAGACAGTTCATCCCGCATTACTCTACCCTTGTGGCACCTATCGTGGCCTTGACCAAGAAGGGTCTAATCCGAAGTCTTGGCCTCCTCAGGCCAAGGGGGCCTTCTGCGCTCTCAAATCTGCCTTTGCCTCCGCTCCAGTCCTGTCTCCATTCCTGATCCTACTAAACCTTTCTACCTAGAGGTAGACGCCTCCTCCGTGGGTGCTGGTACCGTGCTCATGCAAAAGTCTCTGAAAGGCAAGTCGGTTACTTGTGGGTTTTTCTCTAAGACTTTCTCTCCCGCAGAGAGAAATTATTCCATAGGAGATAGAGAACTACTCGCCGAGTCGCCATCAAGTTGGCTCTGGAGAAGTGGAGACACTTACTCGAAGGATTTGTACACCCCGTGAACATCTTTACAGATCATAAAAACCTACTATACCTCCAGTCTGCTCAGAGACTAAACCCCCGCCAAGCTCGCTGTTCTCTATTTTTTGCCAGATTCAATTTCCTGATCCACTTTTGTCCAGCGAGTAAGAACATCAGAGCCGACGCTCTTTCCCTCTCTTCTGATGTCTCTGGAGAGGAAGTCAAGCCACAGCACATTGTATAGCCGGAACGTTTGGTCATGTGGCTCCTGTTGACTTGCGTAATCTCCCTCCAGGGAAGACCTATGTTTCCCCCCGTCAACACCTGAAAGTTCTTAACTGGGGGCATTCTTCTTTACTCGGAGGACATACTGGTGTCCGGAAAACTGTACAACTAATCTCCAGAAGATATTGGTGGCCATCCTTTGAAAAGGACATCTCTGAATTTGTGCAGGCCTGTTCTGTATGCGCTAGAGACAAGACTCCTCGCCAGAGACCTGCCGGTCTTCTCCAGCCTCTCCCTGTACCGGAGTCCCCATGGTCCCACATCGCTATGGACTTTTTTACGGATTTGCCACCATCTCACGGCAAAACGGTAATTTGGGTCGTCGTGGACCGCTTTTCTAAGATGGCGCACTTTATCCCATTGCCAGCCTTACCATCTGCGCCACAGTTGACTAAGCATTTCTTACAGCACATCTTCCGTTTGCATGGTCTACCCTCGCATATTGTCTCCGACAGAGGGGTACAATTTGTGTCCAAATTCTGGAGGGCCCTCTGTGGACAGATTAAAATCAAGTTGGATTTCTCCTCGTCATATCATCCTCAAACCAATGGCCAAGTGGAGAGAATAAATCAAATTGTGGGCGATTATCTTTGTCACTTCGTCTCCTCCCGCCATGATGACTGGGTCGACCTCCTCCTGTGGGCGGAATTCTACTATAACCACAAGGACTCTTCTGCCACCAACAAGTCTCCCTTCTTCGTGGTTTACGGCCGTCATCCTCTGCCACCTCTGCCACCTCTGCCATTGTCCTCCTCCTCCCGTGTACCTGCAGTGGATGATCTTGTGCGGGACTTTGCTTCCATCTGGCGCGAAACGCGCTTCTCCCTATAACAGGCTTCTTCCCGCATGAAGGTCCAAGCAGACAAGAAGCGTCGGTCTCCTCCTGTCCTGGTTACCGGGGACAGAGTTTGGCTTTCCTCGAGGTACATCCGCTTCAGGGTCCCTAGTTATAAGCTAGGTCCTCACTACTTGGGACCCTACATAGTCAAGAAGAGGATCAACCCAGTATGCTACCAGCTCCACCTCCCTTCCTCTCTTAAAATCCCTAACTGTTTTCATGTCTTCCTCCTCAAGCCTGCAGTGTTCAATCGCTTCTCCCACAAGAATCTTCCTCCCACACCTGTATCCGGAGATATTGGCCTCTAAGTTGGTCAGGGGGAGTAGATTTTTTCTAGTCGACTGGGAGGGTTGCGGTCCTGAGGAGAGATCATGGGAGCCTGAGGAAAACATCTTGGACCGCAATCTCATCCTCAGGTTTCAGGGTACCAAGAGGCGGGGGAGACCAAAGGGGGGGGGGGGGTACTGTAACGCTGAGTGCCCCGGTCCCTACTCCTGGACTGGAACGTTCACTGCATTTGCCCCCGCAGAGTGCCTCGGGCCTCGGGGACACTCCGGTTCTGTCTCCAGCGGGGACGCGGTCAGCGCTGCGGGAAGTCCCCAAGCGCGTCCCGCGTCCCATCTTCACTTACCTGCGCCCGCTCCGACTGTCTCCACTTCTCCCCTGACATGTGGTCCCCGGCGCGCGCGTCCCTGCACTATAGGGCGCATGCGCGTGCCGGCTGTGTAAAATTTAAAGGGCCAGTGCACCATTGATTGGTGCCTGGCCCAATCCAATTATTTAGCAGTTCCTATAAATGTACTCTGCCCCTTCCTGCCCTTGCCGGATCTTTGTTGCCCTAGTGCCCTAGAGAAAGCGTTTATTGTGTAATCCCCGCCAGTTGCCGTAACCGTTGCTGACGACTACCGCCTGAGAACCTTTGCTGCCTGCCCTGACCTTTTGCTACGTCGGACTACGCCTCTGCCTGACCCTTCTGTATCACGCAAGACTCAGCTGCCAGAGAGGTTGAGTCGCTACCGGAGGATACGACCTGGGAGTTACCGCCGCAGCAAGTCAATCCCGCTTTTTCGGCGGGCTCTGGTGAAAACGAGTAAAGCTTTAGAACTGATCTTCCGGTACGGCCCACGCCATCGCCTCTCTGGCACAGAGGATCCATCTCCTGTACCTGCTTCCTGCTACCAGTCCGGATCCTTACATGTCTTATGAATATAGGGGTATATACACAAAGCTGGCGTGTAAGGATCTGCAGTCCACCTACACTAGGAGTCCATTGGTAAACACGGCCTTACGAGCACAAAACTTAAGAATCTCCTACTGGCTTGGAGTCTCTTGACCTTATGGTCAGGCACGAGCTTAATGGTTACGTTGCTGAACTTGGAACTGAAAACATTTCTTAGCATAGTCCTGCTAGGCACTTATGTCTTGAACTTTTCTGTTGCTGAAAAATAAAAGTGGTTAGCAAGAAGAAACATAACAGTCATCACATGACAGTCCTTCAAAAAACATTTCTCCGAACTTTTCCTGTGCCTCTTCTAGACCCCCTAGCTCTTCCCACATCAGGGTCTGGCTGGGAGTTAATATAACTCTCCCACACCACATTGGTGAGAGTAGAGTGGGTCACCGTGGGATTCAAAGTGACCATGGGTTTGCTTGTCGCCTTGGTTACTGGGATCAAGGTTGGTGCCCAAGGTTTTAGCCCCATCTCCATGTCAGGAGCGGGCCACATCACTTTCGTTGGTACCCTTGCAGTAAGCAAACTCTCATTGCTCCGAGAGGGCCTAGGTACAGTCGTTGGTGCCCGAAGTTTAGGCCTACTTTCCTGGTCATGAGCAGGCATTGGCACTTTTCCGCATTCTGAAGAAAAGGACTGATGTTGTAGAGGCTCCTGCTCCTTTAGTACGTTGGTGAAGGCATCAGGAACAGGCCATTTCGGCCTCAGGTTGAAGGGATCGGACTCCCAATCAGTTGAGGGAGAATATTTAAATGGAAGCTGTGTTGGGGCTGTTGGTCTGGTGACCGCAGCAGCCCATTCTCCTCACAGACCCCGGACGGGGGTGTATTCCACAATTTTACCCACCTCTAGGGATTAGAACTTTTTCTGAAGATATGGCCTCTGTACTGCTCGCCGGTTTACGAGGATGGTTTGCCCTGTGTGGCAATCTAGGAGTGTCCCATACCCTCTGACCTTGTCGAACTTGGCCACAATTGCTCTTCGTCGTTCTAAAGGCTCCTCCCCTTCTCGTGGATGATCCCACTTGTGGATGAACAGTGCTTCCATCTCTTTAGTGTTCTCCTGATAACTAATTATCTCCTCAGGAGGCAAATGCACATGCTTAGGGGTGTACAGTTCTCTGTGTCAGGCCTTGTCCATCAACTCAGCCAGCTCAGGTTCCTGACGGGCCCTTTCTCTTTGTGCAGTTGGGATTGATGGGAGTGGCTTCCCAGGTGTTGGCTGTAAAACAGCGTGCATATGTGGTATTTCGGTACCGTATTTCATACGTTACCTTTGTAGAGGTCCCCATAGTCAGAGTCCCTAGGAACGTCGGGGTCCCTCTCCTATAGTTATCCCCTTGTCACCCCTCAGTTAGTCTATGACTGTATAGAAGTTCTTATAAATATAAGTATAAATGTGTTTATATTTGATTGCCTACCTGTTCAGCATAGCAGGACCTGCGGGTCACATGATTAGGTTAGAAGTCTATGGTTTTGCTACAGAACTTTTGGAGGTTCCCATGACGTGTTCACCCACAATGCAATGTAACGGTGAGTGACAGTTGTTATGGACCAATCCAAAACGGCCAGCCCCTGCCCATATAAGGGAGCTGCGTCATCTTGATCGCTCTTTTGGGTTGCTGATTCTGGAAGAGGTAGGACCTCTGCAGCTTACAAGATGATTTATAAGGCCAAAGCCTTGCAGCCTCGGCCTCTAACATAGCGGATATACTAAGCAATTCCGCGCTACTCACCGCAACATCACTGGACCTAAATGCACCCTTAAATCCAGCGCATTTATGCTACAAAATCCCTAAGAAGCTAAATTGAGCTTATCTGATCCCAACCAACTGTCAATCGCTGCTCAGCTATATCTATAGAGACTCTGTTATCTGGACTGTTACTATTGCTGCATGTACAGAAATTCTTCAGTAAAAGTTCCTGCAAGTTTTCAGTTAACAGTGGTTGTGGACAATCCTTTATTTCTGCATCACCTATTGCTCTTGGGAAGGGTGGCAATAGGCCAATCGAGATTACAGAATTTAACCCTCACCCTGGAGTCACGAGTGACAAGGGTTAACAGCGCCCTTTACTATTCTGAACAGAAACACCCTAACTACCCTACACCCCACAAGGCTTTATCCCCTAACGCTAAAAACACAAATATTCAATAAATCCTGGCCCGTCCCCAAAAAACCACTGGGGCAAATCTGGTGAGTGGGGTCGTGCACTCGGCAAGCTGAACAGGGTTATTTCAGGCTCAGGGCTGGAGGAGGAAGAGAAGGCCGCCTCTGGCGGGGTACTCACTGATGACTCCTCCGACAGGATCTCGGCTCATGAGCCCCAAGTCTTGTGGTGAGGGGACAATCTCACCGTCGATGCTACTCCAGGTGTCCCAGCGCAATCTCCTGGAGGTGTATCCGGCCAGTCATCATCATCGTCGGGCAGTGGGCAGGCCCCCTCTTCATCCAACGAAAAGTTCATGGAACAGTTGACCATCTTGGTGCTCTCACCACGTGGAACGTTGCTCTGCTCCATGTCTGTACTCTCCGGCTCTCTGTGCAGACTGAAGAGGTCGCTGTACAGGGTGTACTTTATACTGGGCTTCCCCAAAATGGCTGCCGGCAGGAAGAACGTCATCGGTGCAGCCCCGACTTCCGGTCCTCCCAGAAACAACTCCTCTGTCTCCAAGTTTCCTTTCGGCTGCGATACAGCAACTTGGTAGCCACGCCCAGGGGCGGGACGTGGCGCAGCATGGGACTTTTTCGACCGCATCTCCGGCAGCAGCTTAACTCTTCCTGTGCTGACCGGACCAGAGGTTCGTAGCATGTATTCATTTTGCAGTTTACATATTCTTGCAGCAAATAAATCTTTGCCTCCCCCCCTTACTTTTCACGTGGCCCTTTTTGTAATGCACACCACACGCACCGCTCTTGTACACTGTAATGCCGTTTGTAGCACATGAATAAAGTCCGTTATATTGAAGTGGAGTACACTTTCACTAGTGGCAACAGCAGCAGGCACACACCTGAATCCTGTTCGTGAGATGCCAAAAAAGCTTTGTGGTACGCCTTGGGGGTATGTAGGGTAGTTGGGGTGTTGCTTTTCTGGATAATAAAGGGCGCTGTTAACCCTTGTCACTGTAATGGTGCTGGGCCTATCGCCACCCTTCCCAAGAGAGATAGGTGAGTTCGTAATAAATATATTGTCCACAACCACTGATTAACTGAAAACTTGCAAGAACATTTACTGAAGATTTTCTGTAGCAGGTAATATCAATAACAGTATAGATAACAAAGTCAATTTGTAGTTGAGCAGCGATTGACAGTTGGTTGGGATCAGATAAGCTCAGTTTAGCTTTTAGAAGATTCTGTAACATAGATCCGCTGGATTTAGGGGTGCGTTTAGGTCCAGTGATCTTGCGGAGAGTAGCAGGGAATTGTAGATCTATAACCGCTTTGGTATAGGCCGAGGCCGCAAGATTTTGGCCTAGTAAACCTACTTGAAAGTTGCGGAGCTCCTACCTCGTTAAGTGTCAGCAACCCAAGAGAGCGAGTAATGGCCACAGCTCCTTTATATGGGCAGGGGCTGGCCATTTTGGATTGGTCCAGAACAACTGTCACTCACGTTACACGGCATTGTGGGTGAACACGTGACATAAGAACCACCAAAGGGCATTCAACATACCATAGAGTTCTGAGCAGCGGATCACATGACCTAAGGTCCTGCAACGCCAAACAAGTGAGTAATGCAATATACATATTTACAGTGATAACATTTATAAACATTAACTTACTAAGGGGTGACTAGGGACTAACTAGGGAAGCGGTCTCCCACAGTCCTAGGGACTCTGACTGTGGGGACCCCCCACCAAGGCACAGTATGAAATACGGTGCCGGGAGACCACATATGCAATTGCAGTGTAATGCCGATCAGATCTAGTATATGATGGGAACCTACACTAAACAGGGTCACCCCACTTGGGTGTAGGCTACAAAATATTCTCATGGAGGATCCAGCTTTACTCTACTATTATTAATATGAGCCCTGGACAGATGGGTGGAGATCACAACCAAGATGGCTGCAGCCGCTCCTTTACGAGTACAATACAATAAAACGTCATTGACTATAGTAAAATCACAGTGAAAATTGGCAAAACAATAAGATGTGGGCCCAGGGATTGCTGAGGATCTGACCATGTTTATTCTCCAGACTAATTTGGGTTATATTGTTCTGCTTGTTTATGTCACTCATTGTAGATCACTATTTACTAATGTTACACTTTATTAGTTGCTTACAATTTGCACTTTATGTTCTTACACCACTCATAGAAGGAAGAAAAATATTGTCTTGTACTTAAAGGGGTACTCTGCCCCTAGATATCTTATACCCTATCTAAAGGATAGGGGATAAGATGTCTGATTGCGGGGTCCTTCCACTGGGAACCCTCACGATCTCGGCTGCGGCACCCTAGACATCCGGTGCACGGAGCGAACTTCGCTCTGTGCCGGATGACTGGTGATGCAGGGCGGAGGATTGTAATGTCACGGTCATGGCCGCTTGTGAAGTCACAGCCACGCCCCCTCAATGCAAGTCTATGGGAGGGGCGTCACGCCCCCTCCCATAGACTTGCATTGAGGTGGTGTAGCCGTGACATCATGAAAATCCAGCTTGTACAATTAGAAAGTCGTTGGATCCATCGATTACAAACCCTACATCTCCATGGGTTAAATGACCACATCAGTTTGTCCCGTTTATCTAGATTCCACCTTTTCCAATCTGTGGGTTTATGATCACTTAGTCTAGTGTCTTCCAGAAGGCTCCTGTGGTCATGTCGTGGACCACAGGGACCTTATTTTTAGCAGTTTTTATGGGTTTTAACTGTTTATATGTTCACATCCCCCCATGTTAGTGCTCGGGATATGCTCATTCAATCTAGGTTTGTCCTTTGTTTTTATTATACTCTTGTCCGATTACATAGGATGGGGGTCTTGGGGTCCGATATCTGCTTTAGGTGTGGAAGAGAGAGGGGCACCATCTTACATGTGGTTTGGACTTGCTCCTGTGTTGTGTAGTGGTGCTCGCAAATATTCGCAATGCTAATTTTATTCGCACTATAGCACAACATATTCGCAATTTTTTCACAATACACATCACAGAGATCATCCCTCTCTGCTTCCAGCTTGAGTGGTGTAAAGAAGGCTCTAATACTACTGTGTGAGACTGGCACGTGAATATTGATTCCTCCTTTCTTTTAGCTTGTGGGCCAATGAGAATGATTCAAATACAGTTGTTGGAGTTTAGCAACATACCCAGCAACCAATAGGAAAGTATTCCACCCCTTCGCAATGGGTGGGTTCACACCACGTTTCTACCCATACGGGAGCGCACCCGTATGGTAATTCATTTCAATGAGCCAACTGGAGTGAAATGTTCGCTCCGGTCGGCTCATTTTTGCCCCGTATGCGCTTTTCCAACTGGACCTAAAACCGTGGTCGACTATGCAGTGGTCTCCAAACTGTAGCCCTCCAGATGTTGCAAAACTTCAATTCCCAGCATGCCCAGGCAGTCAGTGCATGCTGAAAGTTGTAGTTTTGCAACATCTGGAGGACCACAGTTTGGAGACCTCTACTTAGCGGTCTCCAAACTGTTCTTCCCCAGTTGTTGCATAACTAGAACTCATAGTATGCCTTTTGGCGGTCAGTGCATGCTGGGAGTTGCAGTTTTGCAGCAGCAGAAGGCACACTGGTTGGGAAACACGGAACTAGAGTCTGTTTCCTAACTCAGTGATTCCAACCCGTGGTGATTCCAAAAATCTGTCAGACACCTGTGGGGTGTAAATGCTCACTGCACCCCTTATTACATTATGAGAGGGGTGTAGTTTCCAAAATGGGGTCACATGTGGGGGGGGGTCCACTGTTCTGGCACTATGGGGGCTTTGTAAACACGCGTGGCCTTCAATTCCAGACACATTCTCTCTCCAAAATCCCAATTGCGCTCCTTCACTTCTGAGCATTGTAGTTCGCCCGCAGAGCATTTTGCATCCACATATGGGGTATTTATATACTCAGAAGAAATGGGGTTACAAATTTTGGGGAGCTTTATTTCCTATTTTACCTTGTGAAAATGAAAAATTTAGGGTAACACCAGCATTTTAGTGAAAAAAAAATTGTTCTCAGTTTCCCATCCAATTTTAATGAAATATCTTCAAACACCTGTGGGGTGTTAAGGAGCGCTATACCCCGTGTTCCGTTCCGTGAGGGGTGTAGTTTCCAAAATGGGGTCACATGTGGCTATTTATTTTTTTGCATTTATGTCAGAACCGCTGTAAAATTAGCCACCCCTGTGCAAATCACCAATTTCGGCCTCAAATGTACATAGTGAGCTATCACTCCTGAGCCTTGTTGTGCACCTGCAGAGCCTTATACGTCCACATATGGGATATTTCCTTGCTCAGGAGAAATTGTGTTACAAATTTTGGGGGGCTTTTTTCCTTTTACCGCTTGTGAAAATAAAAAGTATGGGGCAACACCAGCATGTTAGTGTAAAAATTTGTATTTTTTTTACACTAACAGGCTGGTGTAGACCCCAACTTTTCCTTTTCATAAGGGGTAAAAGGAGAAAAAGGCCCCCAAAATGTGTAATGCAATTTCTCCCGAGTACAGAAATACCCCATATGTGGCCCTAAACTGTTTCCTTGAAATATGACAGGGCTCTGAAGTGAGAGAGCACCATGCGCATTTGAAGACTAAATTAGGGATTGCATAGGGGCATATATAGGGGTATTCTATGCCTGTGATTTAAAAAACAGGGTGCCTCCAGCTGTTGCTAAACTCCCAGCATGCCTGGAAAGTCAGTGGCTGTCCGAAAATGCTGGGAGTTGATGTTTTGCAACAGCTGAAGGCTCCGTTTTGGAAACACTGCCGTATGATATGTTTTTCATTTTTATTTGGGGGGGGGGGGCAGAGTAAGGGGTGTATATGTATTGTTTTACACTTTATTATGTGTAGTGTAGTGAAGTGTAGTGTTTTTAGGCTATATTTGCACAGGGGGGTTTACGGCTAGAAATTTGTGCCGCAGCTTAAACTTAAAACAGGAAACTCACTGTAAAACCACCTGTGTAAGTGTACCCTGTACGTTCACATGGGGGGGGGGGGGGGCAAACCTCCAGCTGTTGCAAAACAACTCCCAGCATGCACTGACAGACCATACATGCTAGGAGTTGTAATTTTGCAACAGCTGGAGGCACACTGGTTGGAAAACCTTCAGTTAGGTTCTGTTACCTAACTCAGTATTTTCCAACCAGTGTGCCTCCAGCTGTTGCAAAACTACAACTCCCAGCATGTACTGGGAGACGTAGATATGTAACAGCTGGAGGTGCGCAACTACAACTCCCAGCATGCCGAGACAGCTGTTTGTTTTTTGGGCATGCTGGTATGTGCAGTTCTGCAACAGCTGGAGAGCTACAGTTTAGAGACCACTGCACAGTGGTCTCCAAACTGTGGCCCTCCAGATGTTGCAAAACTACAACTCCCAGCATGCCTGCCCAGACAGCTGTTTGCTGTCTGGGCATGCTGGGAGTTGTAGTTTTGCAAGTTTTTCTCATGCGCGAATATATGTTTAGACTATAAAGAAAATATATTCATGCATATGAATAATAATATGTTTTCACATATGGGAATAATATTTTTACGTGAAATTTCGTATACGCGAAAAGTCGTGAATATAACGAATATGCAAATTTAGCGCATATATGACGAATATTCATGCATATATTTGCGAAATATCGCAAATTTGAATATGGCCTATGCCATTCATCACTAATTGTTTTTACTACATATTTTATAGAACTTTTTGAGGAAGGCCATAATAGGCAGAAACATCAATACAACCATTTGATTGGTCTAAAAAATTCTTTATTAAAAGAATTCAGCATCGTAGCCAGGGGTCGTCACCGGGAGATCAGTCAGAATGAAGCCACATCATGGTCGGGTGGGAATCATGGTCCATAAAACTTAGCCGAGGTCATGTCCGGGGGATCATTCAGGAGGTGGATGTTCCTCAGGTCTCTGGTGGATCCAGGCAGATGCTGTAAAAAACACAATGTTATTATTATACTAGATATAGAGAGAGGGAGTGAACTGTATTTATTTCATGTGAAATATTACATACCTATAGCAGCAAAGCAGGGCCAGGAACAGCATCAAGAACGGAGTGCCGATAATAACGCTTCGTGGTATATACTGGAAGCGATCGCTTAGGTCTTGAATCTGTGAAGATATTGACCTCCGGATTCCTAAAAAACAAAAAATCATGTTATTAAAACAGGTATTTATCTTATTTCCTACTATACACATAGAGGAGGATACTTACTCACGAGTCCCTGGTCCTTGGCACTGTCTGTGGGCACATCATATCCAGAATGAGGGATGATGGTATTTTCCTCAACTGGAGGTAGAGGACGGCTGCTGACAGCACACATCCAACACACAAAGAAAAATACTTGGAAAATCATTTCCTAAATGCACAAAACACACGATAAATAATTGAGCAATGCTCTCTCTCCTATCACTTCTCTCACAAAGAGATCTACAGCTCCTGACCACTGATTCCTTGTATGGAACTCGGTGATGTCATAATAGACACTGTCACCTGCCTGAGACATCACCAAGTGGCAGTGTAACATATTCCCCTTTTTCCATACAAGGTTATACATATATTAAGTTGTTATTTAGGTAATTATCATTTATTAATTCACTTTTAATACATTTTTTGGAAGAAAAAAGAGATAGCAATTTTGCATTTTCTTCGTTTCGGTCTTAAAATTTAGGAATTTTTGAAGTCTCAACTGGCGATTTAACCCCTTAAGGACGCAGCCCATTTGGGCCTTAAGGACGCAGAAAATGTTATTTTTACGTTTTCATTTTTTCCTCCTCCCCTTCAAAAAATCATAACTCTTTTATATTTTCATCCACAGACTAGTATGAGGGCTTGTTTTTTGCGCGACCAGTTATCCCTTGTAATGCCATCACTCACTTTACCATAAAATGTATGGCGCAACCAAAAAAATACTATTTGTTTGGGGAAATTAAAAAGAAAACCGCAATTTTGCTCATTTTGGAAGGTTTCGCTTTCATGCCGTACAATTTATGGTAAAAGGGACATGTGTTCTTTATTCTTTGGGTCAATACAATTAAAATGATACCCGTGATAAAATACTTTTCTATTACTGTTGCGCTTAAAAAAAATCACAAACTTTTTAACCAGAATAGTATGTTTAAGATCCCCCTATTTTGAAGACCTATAACTTTTTCATTTTTCCGTGTAAGCGGCGGTATGAGGGCTAATTTTTTGCGCTTTTTATTGATACCATATTTGCTAATATAAAACTTTTAATACATTTTTTATTAATTTTGTTTGGAATAAAATGTTATAAAAAAGCAACTACTTTTTTTTTTTTTTTTATGTTCACACCGTTCACCGTATGGTATCATTAACATTTTATTTTAATAGTTCAGATATTTATGCACACGGCGATACCAAATATGCATATAAAATATTTTTTTAACACTTTTTGTGGGTGAAATACGGAAAATGGAGCAATTTACGTTTTTACTGGGGGAGGGGGTTTTTCAATTTTTTTAACTTTTCTTACTTTTATTTTTACACTTTAATAGTCCCCATAGGGGACTATTTAAAGCAATCACTCGATTGCTAATCCTGTTCAGTGCTATTTATAGGACACAGCACTGATCAGCATTATCGGTCATCTTCTGCTCTGGTCTGCGGGAAGGCAGATCAGAGCAGAAGACTCCCGGAAGACAGCGTAGGCAGGTGAGGGGACCTCCAGCTGCCGTGCTGGATGATCGGATCACCACAGCAGCGCTGTGGGCGATCCGCTCATCCAATTAAGTGACCGCGATGCTGCAGATGCCGTGATCGGTATTGATCAAGGCATCTGAGGGGTTAATGGCGGACATCCACAGTGAAAATCGGCAAAACAATAAGATAAGGGCCCAAGGATTACTGAAGTTCTGACCATGTTTATTCTCCAGACTAATTTGGGTTATATTGTTCTGCTTGTTTATGTCACTCATTGTAGATCACTATTTACTAATGTTACACTTTATTAGTTGCTTACAATTTTCACTTCATGTTCTTACACCACTTGTACTTAAAGGGGTACTCCGCCCCTAGACATCTTATACCCTATCTAAAGGATAGGGGATAAGATGTCTGATTGCGGGGTCCTGCCACTGGGGACCCTCACGATCTCGGCTGCGGCACCCTAGAGATCCGGTGCACGGAGCGAACTTGGCTTTGTGCCGGATAACTGGTGATGCATAGCAGTCACCCTCCCATAGACTTGCATTGAGGTGGCGTAGCTGTGACATCACAAGCCTCCCACACACAAAATATATTTAAAAAACATATGTGTGTGTGTGAAACATTGACCATAGATTTGTTGGTCAGAGGCTGGGAAACTGGAAAATCCAGCTTTCACAATTAGAAAGTCGTTGGATCCATCTATTACAAACCCTACATCCCCATGGGTTAAATGACCACATCAGTTTTGCCCCGTTTATCTAGATTCCACCTTTTCCAATCTGTGGGTTTATGATCACTTAGTCTAATGTCTTCCAGGAGGCTCCTGTGGTCATGTCGTGGACCACAGGGACCTAATTTTTAGTAGTTTTTATGGGTTTTAACTGTTTACATGTTCACATCCCCTCATCTTAGTGCTCAGGATATGCTCATTCAATCTAGGTTTGTCCTTGGGGTCGGATATCTGCCTTAGGTGTGGGACAGAGAGGGGCACCTTCTTACATGAGGTTTGGACTTGCTCCTGTGTTGTGTAGTGGTGCATTCACAATGCTAATTTTATTTGCACTATAGCACTTTATATTCGCAATTACGAATATTCGCTTTTTTTCCCCATAATACACGTCACAGAGATCCTCCCTCTCTGCTTCCAGCTTGAGTGGTGTAAAGAAGGCTCTAATAACACTATGTGAGACTGGCACGCGAATATTCGCATATGCGAATATTCGCAAATATTGATCCCTCCTTTCTTTTAGCTTGTGGGCCAATGAGAATGATGCAAATACAGTTGTCGGAGTTTATCAACATACCCAGCAACCAATAGGACAGTATCCCACCCCTTCGCTATGGGTGGGTTCACCACGTTTCTACCCATACGGGAGCGCACCCGCATGGTAATTCAATTCAATGAGCCAACCGGAGTGAAATTTTCGCTCCGGTCGGCTCATTTTTGCCCCGTATGGGCTTTTCCAACTGGACCTAAAACCGTGGTCGACTATGCATTGGTCTCCAAACTGTAGCCCTCCAGATGTTGCAAAGCTACAATTCCCAGCATGCCCATGCAGTCAGTGCATGCTGAAAGTTGTAGTTTTGCAACATCTGGAGAACCACAGTTTGGAGACCACTACTTAGCGGTCTCCAAACTATTCTTCCCCAGTTGTTGCATAACTACAACTCCTATCATGCCTTTCGGCGGTCAGTGTCCAATCCAAAGGTCCAAAGGTCCATCCCCATCTCATTTAAGTGAATCCCATCAGCCGCCATAAAGGCCAGATCCCCAGCCTCCAGCTTCTGATGCCTCAAGGCCAAACCCCCCAAACCCCCAAAGGCCACAAAGCGCCCCACCACCTTTTTCACCTTGGCGCGTGCCCTGTTCAGGCCAGCCACCGATCTCCCATGCCTACAAGTTCGCCGAGCCACCATGTCTGACCAAACCAGCACAATGCCCGTTAACGACGACTGTAACCTTAAAAAATCTATCTTAATATCCCTACCATCACGCACCTAAACCCCTTTCCAAAAACCCCGCACCGCCTGGCGAACCAAAAAGATTTAGTGAGATCCACCAAACCCTTAGCCTTGAACCAGAATGCCAAAGCCGCCAAATGCCGACCAATACCCGACACAGAAACTCCTTCTCCAAACGCCCTGCCCACATAATACAAGAGCGCCGCCTCCCAATCTTCCACCGTGAAAAGACCCCCCAAACGGCCAGTCAAAACCTCCCAATCAGCCCACCAGCGACTGTAGGCCTTCCACGTAGCCGCACACACAGACCGACAAATTAAACCCAGGGCCACCCTCATACCAGACTCAACAAGCTCACCAGACAAGGGATCCCCCGTGCCTCTGCCTCCGGCGCCAGTTTCTGGAATCGCTCCCACTGAAAACGAGAAATGGCATCAGCAACAGTATTCTCAACCCCAGGCACCTGAGCCGCTACAAAATGCGCATTAAGCTCCAACCCCTTCAAAACTAAATGGCGCAACAACTTAACAACCGGCGGCGAATGGGCCGTCTGGTTATTGATGGCCTGTACCACCTCCAAATTGTCGCAGTGAAAGCAAACCCTGCAATCCCCCAACTCCGCCCCCCAAACCTCCACCGCCACCACAATCGGAAATAATTCCAACAAAGCCAAATTTTTGGTCAAACCCAACTGCCGCCATTCCTCCAGCCATTGCCCTGCACACCACTCCCCCTTGAAATACGCCCCAAAACCGCACCCTCCAGCCGCGTCTGTGAACAAATTCAATGCCTCACTCAACGCCGGCGAGACCGGCACCAGCGAGCGCCCATTGTACCTACCCAAAAACGACCGCCACACCCCCAAGTCAGTCCTCAAATCCGCCAAAAAGCGGACAAAATGACGAGGCCGTCGGGCCCAAGCCGTAGCAGCCGCCAGGCACCGACAAAAAACACGCCCAATAGGCATAATGCGACATGCAAAATTAAGACAGCCCAACAAAGATGAACCTCCCGTAGTCTTCACAGACCTACACGCCCGCTCCACCGCCCCCCGCAACTCCTCCAGTTTGTCATCGGGCAGACGACACTCCATCGCCACAGTGTCAATGATGATACCCAAGAACTTCACGGATGTGGCCGGCCCCTCCGTTTTGTCCGGCGCCAACGGAACCCCGAACCACGCCGCCAACCTCTGCATAACCTGCAACAAAATAGCGCAAACATAAGACCCCGCCGGGCCCACAAACAAAAAATCGTCCAGGTAATGCAGCACCGAATCAACCTGAGATTCCTGCCGCACCACCCACTCCAAAAACGTACTGAAACGTTCAAAATAAGCGCAGCTGATGGAACAACCCATCGGTAAGCAGAGGTCAACAAAAAACTTCCCCCAATACAACACCCCTACAAGCGAAAACTATCAGGATGGACGGGCAGTAAACAAAACGCCGCCTCAATGTCTGTTTTCACCAGTAACGCCCCGGGCCTATACTTCCGAACCCACTCCAGCGCCGCGTCAAAAGACGTGTATGACACCACGCACAGCGACGGGTCAGTACCGTCATTCACCGAATCCCCCTCAGGATGAGAGAGATGGTGAATCAGACAGAACTTGTTGGGCTCCTTCTTAGGCACCAAGCCCAAGGGAGATACGCGCAATCCCTCCAACGGCGGAAAATCAAATGGCCCCACCATCCTACCTAGAGCCACTTCCGACAACAGCTTTTCCTCCACCAGATCCGTCTGCGCTAATGCCGACACTAAATTGCGCACAACCCCACCCCCTGACCCCGCCGCCGTACTCGGAATCCTAAAACCTTCCGCAAAACCATCCCACAACAAACCTATTTGGGTAGCGATCTAGAAAAGGCCCCAACCTTTCCACTCTCACCGGCGTCGCCCCCTTTCTGGTGAGCGTCACCACCTCGCCCCTTCCCCTTCTTAAAACAGCGAGACAGGCCCTGGGCCCCCCCCCACATCCGGAGCATTCTTGTTTAAATTTGCAGTCGGCGCCAAACTTGCAGTTCCCCTCATTAAACTGCCAGCCAACTCCACGCCCTGCTCCTGCCGGCCGCCCTGAACTGGACCCAGAACTGCCGTCCCCGTCCCGAAAGGACTGCTACCCACCACCCCGCGGAGCAGCCATCAGCCGCATCCACAGACTAATGTCCTTATGATCCCACCGGAGTGATGGCCGAACGGCCATCCTCTGCCTAAACTGTTCATCATATCGGAGCCAGGCAGTCCCCCCATAAACCCCATAGGCCTCCCCTATGGAATCCAAGTAACAGAAAAGTCCGCAGCAATGCTCCGGCGCTTTCTCCCCCACTACACTGGCCAAGATTGCAAACGCCTGCAACCAATTTGAAAAAGTACGCGGAATCAGCCGATACCGCCTCTTTTCCTCCTCCTCCTCCTTCTTCTTGCTATTCTAGGGCTTAACCCTATCCAAATTAAATTTTTCCAGAGGGAGCAGGGAAAAAATTTCCACATACTCCCCCTTCCAAATTTTTTCCCTCACCTCCGCCTTCAAATGCGCCCCCAGCGGACCTTCAAGACAGACATAAACCTCGCCATACGCCGCGTCCGTTAGCCTAACATCACTGACCCCATTACCGCCGGCGCCACCACCGGCGCTACTACGCCCTGTCCCCAGCACCACCCCCCCCAGACCTTCCTTACCTCCAGCCACCAGCCCAACTCCACTAGGCGCACCCCCCCCCCTGCGCTCCCCACTTGCACCGGTGACACCCCCACACTCAAAACCCCCCAACTCAATAACGCCAGCATACCACTAAGAAAAAACTGCAATCCTGCTAAATTCCCCCCTGCCACCCCCTCCCCCGAACAGAAGATAGTGGTGCACTCACCCAACCTCACCGGCTGGGAACCAGCGGCCGTAACTCCTGGCGACGGACAACACCTCACTCCTGCTCCATCATCCACGGCAGACGCAGAAAGGACCGGGCGACCCCCGCCTGTCACATCATCAACACCAGCAGCAGACCCAGCGGCAGCAACCCGAGGCCGTCTTTCATCTCTCCCGTCGCCCCTAGCAACAGGCCCCGCCCCTTGTGAACGAACCGTAGGGGGTCCATTGGCAGCAGGATGAAGAGACACTGTGGGCACAGACATGGGAGCAGTAGATTGCAGAGGGGACACTTCCTCCCCACCATCAGACTCACTGCAGCAGCTAGGAGCAGGGCTGGCCCCGCCTCCCGACCTCCTCCTCCCTGCGTTCTGAGCCACTGCTCTGCCACCTACCCCTCACAGCTCCAGGGGCCGCAGTGTCCTCCCGATCAGTGTCCTGGGTAACAGCCGGGACCGCAGGCATCTGTCCTCCCGGCTGGCAGACAGGGACATCAGTGGCACATGCAGCAGACTGCCGAGCCCGCCCTCGATCCGGGACAGTAGCAGAGGGGCGGGCCGCATGGGTATCAGGCTCCACTCGCCGCCCAGACGCCGAGGCCGCAGGACCCCGGGCCCAAGATACCACCGCCGCCGTAGCACCACCGGAGGCCCACACGTCCCTCCTGGAGCAACGCGCAGGGGAGGCTTGGGATCGCGCCAACGGGCGTTGGCGGCGAGGCGAATCCGGGGAGAGACGGGCCGGCGGGTGAGAGTGCCGGCCACTGGAGCGAGTCCCCGACCCCGGCCCCGTCCGTGCCGCAGCCGGAACCAGAGCAGGGAAGCGTCCCTCCAGCCAGCCAGGACCCTGCCTGAGGGCCTCATCCCTCACCCGGGCAAGAAGTTCATTCAGACGATCCATCATCAGGTGAGCCACACACTTCTTCTCCGGCTACGTGCCAACTGACACCTGCTGTCCCTTCACTTCCCCCTTTTATGCCCTCCTGACCCCTCCCCTTATTTTTCCCTCCCTGACCTACACTTGACCCATTTGCTTGCACGTATTCCCCTGTCATGTGCCCCTCCACTCCGATTTTCTCCATTCCAGGGCTTTTCTGACCGTACATGCTGGGAGTTGTAGTTTTGCAACAGCTGGAGGCACAAAGGTTGTAATCATTGAGCTAGAGTTTGTTTCCTAACTCAATGGTTCCCCACCAGTGTGCCTACAGCTGTTGCAAAACTACAACTCCCAGCATGTGTGGTCTGTCAGTGCATTCTTGGAGTTGTAGTTTTGCAACAACTGAAGGTTCCCCCCCCCCCCCCCGCCCCATGTAGAGGGTACATTCACACGGGCGGGTTTTCAGTGGGTTTCCTTCTAACAGTGTGATCTGCGACAAATTCTCCGCCGCTGCTCAAACTCCCAGCGGAAAACTCACTGTGGACCCTCGCCTGTGTGAATGTACCCTAAAAACACTATACTACACTAAAACAAAATAAAAAGTAAAACGCTACATACATCCCCCCACCCCCAATAAAAATGAAAAACATTTCATACGGCAGTGTTTCCTAAACGGAGCCTCCAGCTGTTGCTAAACATCAACTCCCAGTATTGCCGGACAGCCATTGACTGTCCTGGCAGGCTGGGAGTTTTACAACAGCTGGAGGCACTCTGTTTGGGAAACTCTGGCATAGGGTTTTGGTAGAGACAAGCGCCATCCTTGTATCAGGGTTCGCCCCTATTGTAAATTCCAAATTTAGGCCTCAAATGTGAATGGCGCTCTCACAGCCCTGTTATATTTCAAGGCAACAGTTTAGGGCCACATATGGGGTATTTCCGTAGTCAGGAAAAATTGCATTGCAAATTTGAGGGGGATTTTTCTGCTTTTACCCCTTATGAAAAGGAAAAGATGGGGTCTACACCAGCATGTTAGTGTAAAACAAAAACAAAAAAAAATGACACTAACATGCTTATCATTTTCACAAGGGGTAATAGGAGACTTTGTAACCCCATTTATTCTGAGTATGGTAATACCCCATATGTGGATGTAAAGTGCTCTGCTGGCGCACTACAGGTCTCAGGAGAGGAGGAGCGCCATTGAGCTTTTGAAGAGAGAATTTGTTTGGAATGGAAGTCGGGGGCCTTGTGCGTTTACAAAGCCCCTGTAGTGCCAGAACAGTGGACCCCCCCCCCCCACATGTGACCCCATATTGGAAACTACACATCTCACAGAATTTAATAATGGGTGCAGTGAGCATTTACATCCCACTGGCGTTTGACAGATCTTTGGAACAGTGGGCTGTGCAAATGAAAAATTAAATTTTTCATTTTTACGGACAACTGTTCCGAAATATGGGGTATTTCCGTACTCAGGAGAAATTGCATGTTAGTGTAAAAATTTGTATTTTTTTTACACTAACAGGCTGGTGTAGACCCCAACTTTTCCTTTTCATAAGGGGTAAAAGGAGAAAAAGCCCCCCAAAATTTGTAACACAATTTCTCCCGAGTACAGAAATACCCCATATGTGGCCCTTAACTGTTTCCTTGAAATACGACAGGGCTCCGAAGTGAGAGAGCACCATGCGCATTTGAGGACTAAATATAGGGATTGCATAGGAGCGGACATATAGGTATTCTACGCCAGTGATTCAAAAACAGGGTGCCTCCAGCTGTTGCTAAACTCCCAGCATGCCTGGACAGTCAGTGGCTGACCGGAAATGCTGGGTGTTGATGTTTTGCAAAAGCTGAAGACTCTGTTTTGGAAACATGACATGTTTTTCATTTTTATTGTGGGGGGGGGGGGGCAGTGTAAGGGGTGTATATGTAGTGTTTTACACTTTATTATGTGTAGTGTAGTGTAGTGTTTTTAGGGTATATTTGCACAGGAGGGTTTACGGTGAGTTTCCCGCTAGAAGTTTATGCTGTGGCGGGAAATTTGCCGCAGCTCAAACTTGAAACAGGAAACTCTAAACAGGAAACTGTAAAACCGACCATGTAAATGTACCCTGTACGTTTACATAGGGGGGTGGGGGGGTGCAAACCTCCAGCATGCACTGACACATGCAAACTCCCAGCATGCACTGATTGACCATACATGCTAGGAGTTGTAGTTTTGCAACAGCTGGAGGCACACTGGTTGGAGAACCTTCAGTTAGGTTCTGTTACCTAACTCAGTATTTTCCAACCAGTGTGCCTCCAGCTGTTGCAAAACTACAACTCCCAGCATTTACTGGGAGATGTAGTTATGCAACAGCTGGAGGTGCGCAACTACAACTCCCAGCATGCCAAGACAGCTGTCTGCTGTTTGGGCATGCTGGGATTTGCAGTTCTGCAACAGCTGGAGGGCTACAGTTTAGAGACCACTGCACAGTGGTCTCCAAACTGTGGCCCTCCAGATGTTGCAAAACTACAACTCCCAGCATGCCCAGACAGCTGTTTGCTGTCTGGGCATGCTGGGAGTTGTAGTTTTGCAAGTTTTTCTCATGCGCGAATATATGTTTAGACTATAAAGAAAATATATTCATGCATATATGAATAATAATATGTGTTCACATATGTGAATAATATTTTCACGTGAATTTTCCTATACACTAAATAAAAGTCGTGAATATAACGAATATGCAAATTTAGCGAATATATGACTAATATTCGTGCATATATACGCGAAATATCGCAAATTTGAATATGGCCTATGCCGCTCATCACTATTTGTTTTTACTACATATGTTATAGAACTTTTTGAGGAAGGCCATAATAGGCAGAAACATCAATACAGCCATTTGATTGGTCTAAAAAATTCTTTATTAAAAGAATTCAGCATCGTAGCCAGGGGTCGTCACCAGGAGATCAGTCAGAATGAAGCCACATCATGGTCGGGTGGGAATCATGGTCCATAAAACTTAGCCGAGGTCATGTCCGGGGGATCATTCAGGAGGTGGATGTTCCTCAGGTCTCTGGTGGATCCAGGCAGATGCTGTAAAAAACACAATGTTATTATTATACTAGATATAGAGAGAGGGAGTGAACTGTATTTATTTCATGTGAAATATTACATACCTATAGCAGCAAAGCAGGGCCAGGAACAGCATCAAGAACGGAGTGCCGATAATAACGCTTCGTGGGATATACTGGAAGCGATCGCTTAGGTCTTGAATCTGTGAAGATATTGACCTCCGGATTCCTAAAAAACACAAAATCATGTTATTAAAACAGGTATTTATCTTATTTCCTACTATACACATAGAGGAGGATACTTACTCACGAGTCCCTGGTCCTTGGCACTGTCTGTGGGCACATCATATCCAGAATGAGGGATGATGGTATTTTCCTCAACTGGAGGCAGAGGACGGCTGCTGACAGCACACATCCAACACACAAAGAAAAATACTTGGAAAATCATTTCCTAAATGCACAAAACACACGATAAATAATTGAGCAATGCTCTCTCTCCTATCACTTCTCTCACAAAGAGATCTACAGCTCCTGACCACTGATTCCTTGTATGGAACTCGGTGATGTCATAATAGACACTGTCACCTGCCTGAGACATCACCAAGTGGCAGTGTAACATATTCCCCTTTTTCCATACAAGGTTATATATATATTAAGTTGTTATTTTAGGTCATTATCATTTATTAATTCACTTTTAATACATTTTTTGGAAGAAAAAAAGATAGCAATTTTGCATTTTCTTCTTTTCGGTCTTAAAATTTAGGAAATTTTGAAGTCTCAACTGGCGATTTAAATAACATGACTTTATTCTCTGGGTCGGTATGATTAGGTTGGCACCAAATGTATTTCTTTATTTTTAATTTATTTTAACAATAAAAGTATTACATTTGTTTGCATTTTTAATTCCATGGAACTTTTTTCTGTAGGATGGTTTATATTTTTTTGTGTAAACATTTAGAAAGGGGGAGATTTATCAAAACCTGTCCAGAGGAAAAGTTGCCGAGTTGCCCATAGCAACCAATCAGATCACTTCTTTCATTTTTTAAAAGGCCTCCGAATAATGAAAGAAGCAATCTGATTGGTTGCTATTGGCAACTTAGCAACTTTTCCTCTAGACAGGTTTTGATAAATCTCCCCCATAGAGAATGCGATAGCACTTTGTAAACGCTAAGACATATGTGAATATTGGATATATGAATTATTTTGAACTGTGTTACTGCTCTATATACTATAGTAATAGACTTTAAGTCCACAGCAGATATTCTGATCCAATAATTCCCATCCCCGATCTTCAAATATGTCATATATGCACTTGCAGTGTAATGCCGATCAGATCTAGTATATGATGGAAACCTACACTAAACAGAATCACCCCACTTGGGTGTAGGCTACAAAATATTCTCATGGAGGATCCAGCTTTACTCTGCTATTATTAATATGAGCCCTGGACAGATGGGTGGAGATCACAACCAAGATGGCTGCAGCCGCTCCTTTACAAGTACAATACAATAAAACGTCATTGACTATAGTAAAATCACAATGAAAATCTGCAAAACAATAAGATGTGGGCCCAGGGATTACTGAGGATCTGACCATGTTTATTCTCCAGACTAATTTGGGTTATATTGTTCTGCTTGTTTATGTCACTCATTGTAGATCACTATTTACTAATGTTACACTTTATTAGTTGCTTACAATTTGCACTTTATGTTCTTACACCACTTATAGAAGGAAGGAAAATATTGTCTTGTACTTAAAGGGGTACTTCGCCCCTAGATATCTTATACCCTATCTAAAGGATAGGGGATAACATGTCTGATTGCGGGGTCCTGCCACTGGGGACCCTCACGATCTCGGCTGCGGCACCCTAGACATTCGGTGCACAGAGCAAACTTCGCTCCGTGCCGGATGACTGGTGATGCAGGGCAGAGGATTGTAATGTCACTGTCATGGCCGCTTGTGACATCACAGCCACGCCCCCTCAATACAAGTCTATGGGAAGGGGCGTGACCGCAGTCACACACCCTCCCTTAGACTTGCATTGAGGTGGTGTAGCCGTGACATCATGAGCCTCCGGCCCCCCACACACAAAATATATTTTAAAAACATATGTGTGTTTGTGAAACATTGACCATAGATTTGTTGGGCAGAGGCTGGGAAACTGTAAAATCCAGCTTGCACCAGTTTTGGGACCACTGTGCCCTTCCAGATGTTGCAAAACTACACATCCTCAGCATGCCCTTACTGTCCAGGCATGCTGGAAGTTGTAGCTCTGTAACATCTGGCCCTTCAGATGTTAGAGAACTACAACTCCCAGCATGCCTGGACAGTAAGGGCATACTGGGAGTTGTAGTTTTGCAACATCTGGAAGGGCACAGATTGGGAACCACTGTATTAGTGGTCTGCAAACTGTAGTCCTCCAGGTGTTGCAAAACTACAACTCCAAGCATGCTGGGAGTTGTAGTTCGGCAACATCTGGCTCTAAAGATGTTGCCGAACTACTACTTCCAGCATGCCTGAGAATGGTAGTATTGGTTTTGCAACAACTGGAGGCACACTGGTTGGGAAACATTGTCTGTTTCCTAACTCAGTGTTTCCCAACCCGTGTGCCTCCAGCTGTTGCAAAACTATAACTACCAGCATGCACTGATAGACTGTGCATGCTGGGAGTTGTAGTTTTGCAACAGCTGGAGGTCACCCCCCCCCCTGTGAACGTACAGGGTACATTCACATTGGCAGGGGCTTACAGTGAGTATCAGGCTACAAGTTTGCGATGCAGCAAATTTTGCGCGGCAGCTCAAACTCGCAGCGGGAAACTCGCTGTTACCCCCGCCTGTGTGACTGTACCCTAAAAACACTACACTACACTGACACAAAATAAAATAAAAAGTTAAAAACACTACATATACACATACCACTACACAGCCCCCCTCCCCAATAAAAATGAAAAACGTCTGGTACGCCACTGTTTCCAAAATGGAGCCTCCAGCTGTTGCAAAACAACAACTCCCAGTATTGCTGGACAGCCGTTGACTGTCCAAGCATGCTGGGAGTTTTGCAACAGCTGGAGGCACCCTGTTTGGGAGTCACTGGCGTAGAATACCCCTATGTCCACCACTAAGCAAATCCCTAATTCAGGCTTCAAATGCGCATGGCGCTCTCACTTTGGAGCCCTGTCGTATTTCAAGGCAACAGTTTAGGGTCACATATAGGGTATCGCTGTACTCGGGAGAAATTGCCTAACAAATTTTGGGGGGCTTTTTCTCCTTTCACCCCTTATGAAAATGTGAAGTTGGGGTCTACACCAGCATGTTAGTGTAAAAAAATAAATTGTTTACACTAACATGCTGGTGTTGCCCTATACTTTTCATTTTGACAAGAGGTAAAAGGGAAAAAAGCCCCCCAAAATTTGTAATGCAATTTCTCCTGACTACGGAGATACCCCATATGTGGGCGCAAAGTGCTCTGGGGGCGCACAACAAGGCCCAGAAGGGAGAGTGCGCCATGTACATTTGAGGTGATTTGCACAGGGGTGGCTGATTGTTACAGCGGTTTTGACAAACGCAAAAAAAACTAAACCCCACATGTGACCCCATTTCGCAAACTACACCCCTCATGGAATGTAATGAGGGGTGCAGTGAGAATTTACACCCCACTGGTGTCTGACAGATCTTTGGAACAGTGGGCTGTGCAAATTAAAAATTTCGTACAGCCCACTGTTCCAAAGATCTGAAAGACACCAGTGGGGTAAATGCTCACTGTACCCCTTGTTACATTCCTCAAGGGGTCTAGTTTCCAAAATGGTATGCCATGTGTTTTTTTTTTTTTGCTGTTCTGGCCCCATAAGGGTTTCCTAAATGCGACATGCCCCCGAGCAAAATTTGCTCTCAAAAAGCCAAATATGACTCCTTCTCTTCTGAGCATTGTAGTTCGCCCGTAGTGCACTACAGGCCAACTTATGGGGTACCTTCATACTCAGAAGAGATGGGGTTACAAATTTTGGGGGGTATTTTTTGCTATTAACCCTTGCAAAAATGTGAAATTTGGGGGGAAACACACATTTTAGTGAAATTTTAGTTTATTTTTTTACATATGCAAAAGTCGTGACACACATGTGGGGTATTAAGGCTCACTTAATTCCTTGTTACGTTCCTCAAGGGGTCTTGTTTCCAAAATGGTATGGCATGTGTTTTTTTTTGCTGTTCTGGCACCATAGGGGCTTCCTAAATGCAACATGCCCCCCAAAAACCATTTCAGAAAAACGTACTCTCCAAAATCCCCTTGTCGCTCCTTCGGTTCTGAGCCCTCTACTGCGCCCGCCGAACACTTTACATAGACATATGAGGTATCTGCTTACTCGAGAGAAATTGGGCTATAAGTATACATTTTCTCCTTTTACCCCTCGTAAAAATTAAAAAATTGGGTCTACAAGAACATGCGATTGTAAAAAATGAAGATTGTGAATTTTCTCCTTCACTTTCCTGCTATTCCTGTGAAACCAAAGGGTTAAAAGGCTGACCGAATATCATTTTGAATACTTTGGGGAGTGCAGTTTTTATAATGGGGTCATTTGTGGGGTATTTCTAAGATGAAGACCCTTCAAATCCACTTCAAACCTGAACTGGTCCCTGAAAAATAGTGAGTTTGGAAATTTTGTGAAAAATTGGAAAATTGCTGCTGAACTTTGAAGCCCTCTGGTGTCTTCCAAAAGTAAAAACTTGTCAATTTTATGATGCAAACATAAAGTAGACATGTTGTGTATGTGAAAAAATATATATATTTTGAATATCCATTTTCCTTACAAGCAGAGAGCTTCAAAGTTAGAAAAATTCAAAATTTTCAAATTTTTCATAAAATTTTCAAATTTTTCACCAAGAAAGGATGCAAGTTACAATTTTTTTTTACCACTATGTTAAAATAGAATATGTCACGAAAAACAATCTCGGAATCAGAATGATAACTAAAAGCATTCCAGAGTTATTAATGTTTAAAGTGACAGTGGTCAGATGTTCAAAAAATGGCCGGGTCCTAAGGTGTAAAATGGCTGGGTCCTTAAGAGGTTAACTGTCTACATGTTCACATCCCCCCATCTTAGTGCTCGGGATATGCTCATTCAATCTAGGTTTGTCCTTCGTTTTTATTATACTCTTGTTCGATTACATAGGATGGGGGTCTTGGGGTCGTATATATGCTTTAGTTGTGGAAGAGAGAGGGGCACCTTCTTACATGCGGTTTGGACTTGCTCCTGTGTTGTGTAGTGGTGCTCGCGAATGTTCGCAATGCTAATTTTATTCGCTCTATAGCACTATATATTCGCAATTACGAATATTCGTTTTTTTTTCACAATACACATCACAGAGATCATACCTCTCTGATTCCAGCTTGAGTGGTGTAAAGAAGGCTCTAATACTACTGTGGGAGACTGGCACGTGAATATTGATCCCTCCTTTCTTTTAGCTTGTACGCCAATGAGAATGATTCAAATACAGTTGTCGGAGTTTAGCAACATACCCAGCAATCAATAGGAAAGTATCCCACCCCTTCGCTATGGGTGGGTTCACACCAGGGACGTGCAGACATAGGGGTAAAAGGGGGCTGGAGCCCCTGCCCTTTTCCTCACCTGCCCCTCTAGTGCCCTCACAAAAGGAGCTACAGACTCAGGGTGACAGGTGAAGTAAAAAGGATCCATTGCTGGGGAGATTTGTATGTGGTTTAATGGAGGGTGCTGTGCCCTCCCTGCAGAAAGGGGGCGCCACTCACCCTGTCATTATCTGCCATTTCTCTGCTTCTCTCCACATGGAGGAGACAGGAGCAGGGGAGGCAGAGAGAAGCCCCGCCCACTGTCTGCCCGGCCACAAACGCCAGCCTGTGCAGAGGGGGATGGAGCCCTTACTTACTTATATTTTCAGTTACTTACAGTGAGTGATTGTATGTGTGTGTGTGTGTGTATATCTTTATGTATGTGCCTGTGCAGAGAGGGATGGCTGGGGCCTTAGTGTGAGTGTGTATATATGAGTGATTGTATGTCAGTGTGTCTGTATGGTGTGTGTGTGTGTGTATATATATATATATATATACACATCATACAGACACACTGACATACACACACACACACACACACATAGATTCACTTGCTCACACACACACACACACACATATATATATATATATATATATATATATATATATATATAATGTGAGCAAGTGAATGTATGTATATGTGTGTGTATATATCTGTGAGTGAATGTATGTGTGTATCTGTATGTATGATGTGCCTGTTGGTTATATCTTTTAGTATATATTCCATGTTGTATGTATGTGTCAAAGTGTCTCTATGTATGTGTGTATATTTCTTATGTACTGTTTGTGCCTTAATGTTATGTGCTTGTATGTATTGTATGAAGCACATTATTAGGGAATTAATAGAGGAATGTAAGCACATTATATAGGGAATTTATGGAAGCACAGAATATATTTTATTTATATTGGAACATTATATTTTTATGTATTCTGGCACTGTGTATCGATCCATAACCTGTTAAGGACCCAGGGCGTAAACTTACGTCCTGAGTCCCGGTCCTGCGATATAACGCGGGGTTACACGGTGACCCCGCATCATATCGTGGTGGGCCCGGCGTCATAGTGAAGCCGGGACCCGCCGCTAATAGCGCGTGGCACTGATCGCAGTGCCTCGCGCTATTTACCCTTTAGCCGCACGCTCAAAGCTGAGCCGCACGGCTAAAAACGAAAGTAAAAGTGCCCAGCTAGCTCAGGGAGCTGTTCGGGATTGTCGCGGCATCCCGAACAGCTGTAGCACAGGAGGAGGTCTTCTTACCTTCTCCTGCGCTGTCCGATCGCCGATGGAATGCTTCAAGCCTGAGATCCAGGCTTGAGCATTCAATCGCTGAAAACACTGATTGATGCATCTCCATAGGAATGGATCAATCAGTGTAAAAGATCAGTACATGCAATGTTATAGCCCCCCCTATAGGAGCTATAATATTGCATAAGAAAAGTGTAAAAAAAATCATTAACCCTTTCAATTATCCCTTCCCCTAATAAAAGTTTGAATCACCCGGCATTTCCAAGAATAAAAAAAACACAGTGTAAATCAAAATAAACATATGTGGTATCGCCGCTTGCGGAAATGTCCGAATTATAAAAATATATCGCTTTTTAAACCGCACATTAAATGGCGTACGAGCAAAAAAATTCCAAAGTCCAAAATAGCGCATTTTTGATCACTTTTTATACCACAAAGTCTGATCAGAACAAAAATGGTGCTGCTAAAAACTTCAGATGACGGCGCAAAAAATTAGCCCTCATAGCGCCCTGAACACAGAAAAATATTTTCCTGCATGTATTCAGGATTTTTTTCTGAAGTGATACAAAATCAAACCTATAGAAGTAGGATATCATTTTAACCGTATGGACCTACAGAATAAAGATAAGGTGTCATTTTTACCAAAAAATGTACTGCGTAAAAACGGAAGCACCCAAAACTTATAAAATAGTGTTTTTTCATCAATTTTGTCGCACATTGATTTTTTTCCCGTTTCACCTTAGATTTTTGGGTAAAATGACTGTCATTACAAATTAGAATTAGTGACGCAAAAAATAAGCCATCATAGAATTTTAGGTGAAAATTTTAGAGCTATGATTTTTTAAAGTTAAGGAGGAAAAATTGAAAATGTACATATACACATACCCCTACACAGCCCCCCTCCCCAATAAAAATGAAAAACGTCTGGTACGCCACTGTTTCCAAAATGGAGCCTCCAGCTGTTGCAAAACAACAACTCCCAGTATTGCTGGACAGCCGTTGACTGTCCAAGCATGCTGGGAGTTTTGCAACAGCTGGAGGCACCCTGTTTGGGAGTCACTGGCGTAGAATACCCCTATGTCCACCGCTAAGCAAATCCCTAATTCAGGCTTCAAATGCGCATGGCGCTCTCACTTTGGAGCCCTGTCGTATTTCAAGGCAACAGTTTAGGGTCACATATGGGGTATCGCTGTACTCTGGAGAAATTGCCTAACAAATTTTGGGGGGCTTTTTCTCCTTTCACCCCTTATGAAAATGTGAAGTTGGGGTCTACACCAGCATGTTAGTGTAAAAAAATAAATTGTTTACACTAACATGCTGGTGTTGCCCTATACTTTTCATTTTGACAAGAGGTAAAAGGGAAAAAAGCCCCCCAAAATTTGTAATGCAATTTCTCCTGACTACGGAGATACCCCATATGTGGGCGCAAAGTGCTCTGGGGGCGCACAACAAGGCCCAGAAGGGAGAGTGCGCCATGTACATTTGAGGTGATTTGCACAGGGGTGGCTGATTGTTACAGCGGTTTTGACAAACGCAAAAAAAACAAAACCCCACATGTGACCCCATTTCGCAAACTACACCCCTCGTGGAATGTAATGAGGGGTGCAGTGAGAATTTACACCCCACTGGTGTCTGACAGATCTTTGGAACAGTGGGCTGTGCAAATTAAAAATTTCGTACAGCCCACTGTTCCAAAGATCTGAAAGACACCAGTGGGGGTAAATGCTCACTGTACCCCTTGTTACATTCCTCAAGGGGTCTAGTTTCCAAAATGGTATGCCATGTGGTTTTTTTTTTGCTGTTCTGGCCCCATAAGGGTTTCCTAAATGCGACATGCCCCCGAGCAAAATTTGCTCTCAAAAAGCCAAATATGACTCCTTCTCTTCTGAGCATTGTAGTTCGCCCGTAGTGCACTACAGGCCAACTTATGGGGTACCTTCATACTCAGAAGAGATGGGGTTACAAATTTTGGGGGGTATTTTCTGCTATTAACCCTTGCAAAAATGTGAAATTTGGGGGGAAACACACATTTTAGTGAAATTTTATTTTATTTTTTTACATATGCAAAAGTCGTGACACACATGTGGGGTATTAAGGCTCACTTAATTCCTTGTTACCTTCCTCAAGGGGTCTTGTTTCCAAAATGGTATGGCATGTGTTTTTTTTTTGCTGTTCTGGCACCATAGGGGCTTCCTAAATGCAACATGCCCCCCAAAAAACATTTCAGAAAAACGTACTCTCCAAAATCCCCTTGTCGCTCCTTCGGTTCTGAGCCCTCTACTGTGCCCGCCGAACACTTTACATAGACATATGAGGTATCTGCTTACTCGAGAGAAATTGGGCTATAAGTATACATTTTCTCCTTTTACCCCTCGTAAAAATTAAAAAATTGGGTCTACAAGAACATGCGATTGTAAAAAATGAAGATTGTGAATTTTCTCCTTCACTTTCCTGCTATTCCTGTGAAACAAAAGGGTTAAAAGGCTGACCGAATATCATTTTGAATACTTTGGGGAGTGCAGTTTTTATAATGGGGTCATTTGTGGGGTATTTCTAAGATGAAGACCCTTCAAATCCACTTCAAACCTGAACTGGTCCCTGAAAAATAGTGAGTTTGGAAATTTTGTGAAAAATTGGAAAATTGCTGCTGAACTTTGAAGCCCTCTGGTGTCTTCCAAAAGTAAAAACTTGTCAATTTTATGATGCAAACATAAAGTAGACATGTTGTATATGTGAAAAAAAATATATATTTTGAATATCCATTTTCCTTACAAGCAGAGAGCTTCAAAGTTAGAAAAATTCAAAATTTTCAAATTTTTCATAAAATTTTCAAATTTTTCACCAAGAAAGGATGCAAGTTACAATTTTTTTTTACCACTATGTTAAAATAGAATATGTCACGAAAAACAATCTCGGAATCAGAATGATAACTAAAAGCATTCCAGAGTTATTAATGTTTAAAGTGACAGTGGTCAGATGTTAAAAAAATGGCCGGGTCCTAACGTGTAAAATGGCTAGGTCCTTAAGAGGTTAACTGTCTACATGTTCACATCCCCCCATCTTAGTGCTCGGGATATGCTCATTCAATGTAGGTTTGTCCTTCGTTTTTATTATACTCTTGTTCGATTACATAGGATGGGGGTCTTGGGGTCGTATATATGCTTTAGTTGTGGAAGAGAGAGGGGCACCTTCTTACATGCGGTTTGGACTTGCTCCTGTGTTGTGTAGTGGTGCTCGCGAATGTTCGCAATGCTAATTTTATTCGCACTATAGCACTATATATTCGCAATTACGAATATTCGTTTTTTTTTTCACAATACACATCACAGAGATCATACCTCTCTGATTCCAGCTTGAGTGGTGTAAAGAAGGCTCTAATACTACTGTGGGAGACTGGCACGTGAATATTGATCCCTCCTTTCTTTTAGCTTGTACGCCAATGAGAATGATTCAAATACAGTTGTCGGAGTTTAGCAACATACCCAGCAATCAATAGGAAAGTATCCCACCCCTTCGCTATGGGTGGGTTCACACCAGGGATGTGCAGACATAGGGGTAAAAGGGGGCTGGAGCCCCTGCCCTTTTCCTCACCTGCCCCTCTAGTGCCCTCACAAAAGGAGCTACAGACTCAGGGTGACAGGTGAAGTAAAAAGGATCCATTGCTGGGGAGATTTGTATGTGGTTTAATGGAGGGTGCTGTGCCCTCCCTGCAGGAAGGGGGCGCCACTCACCCTGTCATTATCTGCCATTTCTCTGCTTCTCTCCACACGGAGGAGACAGGAGCAGGGGAGGCAGAGAGAAGCCCCGCCCACTGTCTGCCCGGCCACAAACGCCAGCCTGTGCAGAGGGGGATGGAGCCCTTACTTACTGTAAGTAACTGAAAATATAAGTGAGTGATTGTATGTGTGTGTGTGTGTGTGTATATCTTTATGTATGTGCCTGTGCAGAGAGGGATGGCTGGGGCCTTAGTGTGAGTGTGTATATATGAGTGATTGTATGTCAGTGTGTCTGTATGGTGTGTGTGTGTTTGTATATATATATATACACATCATACAGACACACTGACATACACACACACACACACACACATTGATTCACTTGCTCACACACACACACACACACACACACACACATATATATATATATATATATATATATATATATATATAATGTGAGCAAGTGAATGTATGTATATGTGTGTGTATATATCTGTGAGTGAATGTATGTGTGTACCTGTATGTATGATGTGCCTGTTGGTTATATCTTTTAGTATATATTCCATGTTGTATGTATGTGTCAAAGTGTCTCTATGTATGTGTGTATATTTCTTATGTACTGTTTGTGCCTTAATGTTATGTGCTTGTATGTATTGTATGAAGCACATTATTAGGGAATTAATAGAGGAATGTAAGCACATTATATAGGGAATTTATGGAAGCACAGAATATATTTTATTTATATTGGAACATTATATTTTTATGTATTCTGGCACTGTGTATCGATCCTTAACCTGTTAAGGACCCAGGGCGTAAACTTACGTCCTGAGTCCCGATCCTGCGATATAACGCGGGGTCACACGGTGACCCCGCATCATATCGTGGTGGGCCCGGCGTCATAGTGAAGCCGGGACCCGCCGCTAATAGCGCGTGGCACTGATCGCAGTGCCTCGCGCTATTAACCCTTTAGCCGCGCGCTCAAAGCTGAGCCGCACGGCTAAAAACGAAAGTAAAAGTGCCCAGCTAGCTCAGGGAGCTGTTCGGGATTGTCGCGGCATCCCGAACAGCTGTAGCACAGGAGGAGGTCTTCTTACCTTCTCCTGCGCTGTCCGATCACCGATGGAATGCTTCAAGCCTGAGATCCAGGCTTGAGAATTCAATCGCTGAAAACACTGATTGATGCATCTCCATAGGAATGGATCAATCAGTGTAAAAGATCAGTACATGCAATGTTATAGCCCTCCCTATAGGAGCTATAATATTGCATAAGAAAAGTGTAAAAAAAATCATTAACCCTTTCAATTATCCCTTCCCCTAATAAAAGTTTGAATCACCCGGCATTTCCAAGAATAAAAAAAACACAGTGTAAATCAAAATAAACATATGTGGTATCGCCGCTTGCGGAAATGTCCGAATTATAAAAATATATCGCTTTTTAAACCGCACATTAAATGGCGTACGCGCAAAAAAATTCCAAAGTCCAAAATAGCGCATTTTTGATCACTTTTTATACCACAAAGTCTGATCAGAACAAAAATGGTGCTGCTAAAAACTTCAGATGACGGCGCAAAAAATTAGCCCTCATAGCGCCCTGAACACAGAAAAATATTTTCCTGCATGTATTCATGATTTTTTTCTGAAGTGATACAAAATCAAACCTATACAAGTAGGATATCATTTTAACCGTATGGACCTACAGAATAAAGATAAGGTGTCATTTTTACCAAAAAATGTACTGCGTAAAAACGGAAGCACCCAAAACTTATAAAATAGTGTTTTTTCATCAATTTTGTCGCACATTGATTTTTTTCCCGTTTCACCTTAGATTTTTGAGTAAAATGACTGTCATTACAAATTAGAATTAGTGACGCAAAAAATAAGCCATCATAGAATTTTAGGTGAAAATTTTAGAGCTATGATTTTTTAAAGTTAAGGAGGAAAAATTGAAAATGAAAAAACGGAAAAAGCCCGGGTCCTTAAAGGGTTACTGGTGGCACAGTATATAGTTCATTAATGGTGGCACAGTATATAATGAATTAATAGATGAATGGTGGCACAGTATAGTTAAATAATAGTGGCACAGTATATAGTTCATTAATGGTGGCACAGTATATAATGAATTAATAGATGAATGGTGGCACAGTATATAGATCATTAAGAGGGGTACGGTATATAATTAAAGGGAAACTGACAGGCTGTTTACTCGCACTAAACCTAATACACTAGGTTACAGTGCAGGAGAACAGGAGAAAGATAATGTTATGCTTACTAAATGTGGACCAGCCGTTTTCTAGGTATTGCCCCACATTGCTAATATGCAAATTCAGTCTTGTGCGCAATGGAGGCGGAGCTTCCCTGCCTCCGTCCTGTATGCTGTGCTATGCCTGGCCGTCTTTGTATATTTATAATTCATAACTTTTTTTGCCAACTTGTATATTGCAGCATGTAAGCATATATTAGTGTGGTGTCCATCTCTTCAGTGTAAGAACCAGAGCTGTGTGGAGATTCCTGCATAAGGTGGGTGCTGGGTGATTGGGGATGGGTGCTGGGTGATTGGTGATGGGTGCTGTGTGATTGGGGATGGGTGCTGGGTGATTGGGGATGGGTGCTGGGTGATTGGGGATGGGTGATGGGTGATTGGGGATGGGTGCTGTGTGATTGGTGATTGGTGCTGGGTGATTGGGGATGGGTGCTGGGTGATTGGGGATGGGTGCTGTGTGATTGGGGATGGGTGCTGGGTGATTGGGGATGGGTGCTGTGTGATTGGGGATGGGTGCTGGGTGATTGGGGATGGGTGCTGGCTGATTGGGGATGGGTGCTGGGTGAGGCTGGGTACAGTGCACGTTCTGTCATATAGAGCTCAGATCGGGCATATAGGGGGAGATTTATTAAAACCTTTGCAGAGGAAAAGCCTTCTACAAAATGAAAGCAGCGATCTGATTGGTTGCTATGGGCGACTGAATCGCTCTTTCTCTGCACAGGTTTTGATAAATCTCCTCTATAATACAGTATATTATAGGGCAGCTGTCACATGTTTTCTGTAAATAGGACTGACAGCACAGCCAAAGTGTATATACACATGGCAGACCTCAGAGAAACTGTTCTTGACTTTATTTTACAAAAGCACCACTTTTAGGGGTCTAGGAATGTCAAGGGGGCAGTCTGGCAGACTTTTTTTAAATGATGAGAAGTGCCCTCTTTTTTTACTTGAGCCCCTGCCCTCTAAAATGTCTGTGCACGTCCCTGGTTCACACCACGTTTCTACCCATACGGGAGCGCACCCGTATGGTAATTCATTTCAATTAGCCGACCGGAGTGAAATGTTCGCTCCGGTCGGCTCATTTTATATGCACCTTTCCAACTGGACCTAAAACTGTGGTCGACTATGCAGTGGTCTCCAAACTGTAGCCTTCCAGATGTTGCAAAACTACAATTCCCAGCATGCCCAGGCAGTCAGTGCATACTGAAAGTTGTAGTTTTGCAACATCTGGAGAACCACAGTTATGACACCACTACTTAGCAGTCTCCAAACTGTTTTCTCCCCAGTTGTTGCATAACTACAACTCCTAGCATGCCTTTCGGCGGTCAGTGCATGCTGGGAGTTGTCGTTTTGCAACAGCAGAAGGCACACTGGTTGGAAAACACTGAACAGAGTCTGTTTCCTAACTCAGTGATTCCAACCCGTGTGCCTCCAGCTGTTGCATTACTACAACTTCCAGAATGCTCTTCACCAACAAAAATAGGGGGACCAAGCCCCTAGAAGGAGAAAGTCACCACTGGTTTGCGAGAAGCATATAAACACCAAAAAAAGAAACCAGTAATGAAAAGTATAAATTTATTAAACAGATATGCAATTCGACATACATTTAAAATCAAGAGAAGTGTTTAAAACAGGGCACAACAGGAGCAACCGGAGAAAAGTGGAGGGGGTATGGTAGGTCTGTATGCATGGAATACAGGGAAATGAGTAGTAATGGCTTGACAAAGAGTAAGCAAACATGAAATTTGAGTATGCATAAACTCAATCAATACTAGAGTAATAATGGGAGAAATAAATATCAGAAATAATGAATACTACAAGAAAACAGCATAAAGAAACAAATCAGTAACATCCTGCCATGCACTGCCTACCTACCACCTCCTACCCCAACGTACGTTTCGCTTAAGCTTCATCAGGGGGCATGTCTAGAGCCCCAAGACAGGTGGGTATATATATGATCCTTTGGGCAATAGGAAAATGTTAGCAAATGAGTGGCATCTATATCGTCCACTCAAAGGTAAGTATCCCATCTCTAACCAATTGAGAGTAGCTATTATCCTATCCAATGATCGCCCAGTATTGTGTTAGGATGAAATACATATGCTCCTGGCGTCTGACGTCATAACTGTTGGCCGCGCCAACATATAGTGTGTGTGTACGCTGAGATAAAACGTACAGCCAGGGGTGGGGGGCGGGATCCGCCCCTCACAGTCACGTGACTGCAGTGTAAGGCCACGAGCGCATACTAATGATGCGCTCGTCATGTGACCGCAAGTCCGCGTCACATGACTGGAAAGCAATAGAGAATAGGCCGATCCCGTCGCTGCAGATGTATAACTCCCATGCATCAGAGTTGACTGACCTCTGGTGGATGGAGGATGTATAACCCCAGCCGGCCCAGACAAACATAGACAAACAAACATTCAATTACATAGATTAGTGACGTGTGCACACAGAAAAACCACTGCAAACGTGAAAAGGAGATAGTAGTATTGAGTGAGTGATAATGATGAGTGATGAAAGTGTGAGTGTGGTATATATGAGTGAATGTGTCAATGGAGGTTAGAAATACTAAGTACATAGGTGATAGTGAAATTATTATAAGTAGGCAAAAAAGGGGGGATCATAGAAAAAATCATAATGTGACATAAAGAATAATGGTAACTGAGAGAACTAAGAGGATAAAAAAAAAAATATTAAATAATAATAAATAATAATAAAGAAATAAATAAATAAAAAATATGTACCGCACTGGCGTATAACACGCACCCCCATTTTAACAGGGAAATTTAAGTAAAAAAAAAAAAAAAGTTAAATAAATGACTTGGACTAAATGCCACATCATCCCCCCAACTTCGTTTTCTTCTGCACCTCAGTTTGGTCCTGGCAACTCCAGTGCAACATTATTCCTTCACTTTTATCAGTCCCTGTGCCACATTTACCCCTCTCATCGCCACCCCCCATGTCTCATCATTTCCCCCTGTCTCATCATCCCCCATGTCTCATCATTTCCCCCTGTCTCATCCCCCCTCATCATTTCCCCCTGTCTGATCCCCCCATCATTCCCCCCCCCCTCATAATTTCCCCCTGTCTCATCATCCCCCCATCATGTTTCTCCTATGGCATCCAGTGGTCTTCAACCTGCCAGCCAACTGCTGTCCGGGCACGCTGGGAGTTGTAGTTTTGCAACATCTGGAGGTCCGCAGGTTGAAGACCACTCTTCCCCTATCCCCTTTCTGCGCTTCAGCTGTCTTGCGGGGTCAGTGAAGCAGATGAGTTACGTCCTCTCCCGGCTTCTCTGATCACGAATGTCACTTTTCGGTGGTGACTACAGGAAATGAAGTGATGCCGCACAGAGAAGCCGGCAGAGGACGTAACTCATCTGCTTCACTAACCCCGTAAGACCCTCCGCCTGACCTGACCTGCCGAAGCGCAGACAGGTAAGGAAAATAAACAAAACAGGGAAAAGCAGGGAAAGGGGGAATGATGAGGGAGGGGGGAGGGAGGGAAAATGAAAAGTAAAACTCACTAGTCTCCCGCACGATCCACAGGAACTCGTGGATTGTGCGGGAGACGCTGATTAAAGGTAGCGCAGATCCGGGCAAGGTAGGGCTCATTTTAACCCCTTAAGGACCGAGCCCTTTTTCACCTTAAGGACCAGAGCGTTTTTTTGCACATCTGACCACTGTCACTTTAAACATTAATAACTCTGGAATGCTTTTAGATATCATTCTGATTCCGAGATTGTTTTTTTGTGACATATTCTACTTTAAAATAGTGATAAAATTTTGTCGTAACTTGCATCCTTTCTTGGTGAAAAATCCCCAAATTTGATGAAAAAATTGAAAATTTTGCATTTTTCTAACTTTTAAGCTCTCTGCTTGTAAGGAAAATGGATATTCAAATTAAATTTCTTTTTGGGTCACATATACAATATGTCTACTTCATGTTTGCATCATAAAATTGATGAGTTTTTACTTTTGGAAGACATCAGAGGGCTTCAAAGTTCTGCAGCAAATTTCCAATTTTTCACAAAATTTTGAAATTCGATATTTTTCAGGGACCAGTTCAGTTTTGAAGTGGATTTGAAGGGTCATCATATTAGAAATACCCCATAAATGACCCCATTATAAAAACTACACCCCCAAAAGTATTCAAAATGACATTCAGTCAGGGTTTTAACCCTTTAGGTGTTTCACAGGAATAGCAGCAAAGTAAAGGAGAAAATTCAAAATCTTAATTTTTTACACTCGCATGTTCATGTAGACCCAATTTTTGAATTTTTGCAAGGGGTAAAAGGAGAAAATTTTTACAATTATTTGTAACCCAATTTCTCTCAAGTAAGCACATACCTCATATGTCTATGTAAAGTGTTCGGCGGGCGCAGTAGAGGGCTCAGAAGGGAAGGAGCGACAAGGGGATTTTGGAGAAAACATTTTTCTGAAATGGTTTTTGGGGGGCATGTCACCTTTAGGAAGCCCCTAGGGTGCCAAAACAGCAAAAAAAACCACATGGCATACCATTTTGGAAACTAGACCCCTTGGGGAACGTAACAAGGGGTAAAGTGAACCTTAATACCCCACAGGTGTTTCATGACTTTTGCAAATGTAAAAAAAAAAAAAAAAATTACCTAAAATGCTTGTTTTCCCAAAAATTTTACATTTTTAAAAAGGGTAATAGCAGAAAATACCCCCCAAAATTTGAAGCCCAATTTCTCCCGATTCAGAAAACACCCCATTTGGGGGTGAAAAGTGCTCTGCTGGCGCACTACAGGTCTCAGAAGAGAAGGAGTCACATTTGGCTTTTTTGAAGGAAATTTTGCTCTGGGGACATGCCGCATTTAGGAAGCCCCTATGGTGCCAGGACAGCAAAAAAAAACTCACATGGCATACCATTTTGGAAACTAGACCCCTTGAGGAACGTAACAAGGGGTAAAGTGAACCTTAATACCCCACAGGGGTTTCACGACTTTTGCATAAGTAAAAATAAAATAAAAAATTTTACCTAAAATGCTTGATTTTCCAAAAAAATTACATTTTTACAAAGGGTTAAAGCAGAAAATACCCCCCAAAATTTGAAGCCCAATCTCTCCCGATTCAGAAAACACCCCATATGGGGGTGAAAAGTGCTCTGCTGGCGCACTACAGGTCTCAGAAGAGAAGGAGTCACATTTGGCTTTTTTTAAGGAAATTTTGCTCTGGGGGCATGCCGCATTTAGGAAGCCCTTATGGTGCCAGGACAGCAAAAAAAACCTCACATGGCATACCATTTTGGAAACTAGACCCCTTGGGGAACGTAACAAGGGGTAAAGTGAACCTTAATACCCCACAGGGGTTTCACGACTTTTGCATAAGTAAAAATAAAATAAAATTTTTTACCTAAAATGCTTGATTTTCCAAAAAAAATTACATTTTTACAAAGGGTTAAAGCAGAAAATACCCCCCAAAATTTGAAGCCCAATCTCTCCCGATTCAGAAAACACCCCATATGGGGGTGAAAAGTGCTCTGCTGGCGCACTACAGGTCTCAGAAGAGAAGGAGTCACATTTGGCTTTTTTGAAGGAAATTTTGCTCTGGGGGCATGCCGCATTTAGGAAGCCCTTATGGTGCCAGGACAGCAAAAAAACCTCACATGGCATACCATTTTGGAAACTAGACCCCTTGGGGAACGTAACAAGGGGTAAAGTGAACCTTAATACCCCACAGGGGTTTCACGACTTTTGCATAAGTAAAAATAAAATAAAAAATTTTACCTAAAATGCTTGATTTTCCCAAAAAAATTACATTTTTACAAAGGGTTAAAGCAGAAAATACCCCCCAAAATTTGAAGCCCAATCTCTCCCGATTCAGAAAACACCCCATATGGGGGTGAAAAGTGCTCTGCTGGCACACTACAGGTCTCAGAAGAGAAGGAGTCACATTTGGCTTTTTTGAAGGAAATTTTGCTCTGGGGGCATGCCGCATTTAGGAAGCCCTTATGGTGCCAGGACAGCAAAAAAAACTCACATGGCATACCATTTTGGAAACTAGACCCCTTGGGGAACGTAACAAGGGGTAAAGTGAACCTTAATACCCCACAGGGGTTTCACGACTTTTGCATAAGTAAAAATAAAATAAAAAATTTTACCTAAAATGCTTGATTTTCCCAAAAAATTACATTTTTACAAAGGGTTAAAGCAGAAAATACCCCCCAAAATTTAAAGCCCAATCTCTCCCGATTCAGAAAAGACCCCATATGGGGGTGAAAAGTGCTCTGCTGGCACACTACAGGTCTCAGAAGAGAAGTAGTCACATTTGGCTTTTTTGAAGGAAATTTTGCTCTGGGGGCATGCCGCATTTAGGAAGCCCGTATGGTGCCAGGACAGCAAAAAAAAAAAACACATGGCATCACATTTTGGAATCTAGACCCCTCCGGGAAAGTAACAGTTATACAGTGAGTACTTACACCTCACAGGTTTTTTGAACAGTGGGCCGTAAAAGTGAAAAATTTGATTTTTTTTGCACTATATTGATAGTGTTACCCCAAATGTTTCATTTTCACATTGGGTAATAGGGCACAAGGCCCCCAAAATTTGTAGAACAATTTTGTCTGAGAAAAAAAAATACCCCATATGTGGATGTAAATTGCTCTGTGGACGCACTGCAATCCTCAGAATAGAAGGAGTGAAAATTTTGTTGAAATTGAAGTCGGGGGTCCCGTGCATTTATAAAGCCCCCAAAAGCAAAAATAAACCCACATGTGACACCATTTTAGAAACTACACCCCTCAATGAACGTAACAAGGGGTACAGTGGGAAATAACACCTCACAGGTTTTTTGAAAAGTGGTCCATAAATTGGAAAATTTGATTTTTTTACACTAAAATGCTGGCGTTATCCAATTTTTTACATTTTCACAAGGGTTAATATGAGATATTGGGTTACAAATTTTTGAGGGCTTTTCCACCTGACTATAAAAATACATCCACATATGGGGTAACATGCTGGGCGGGCGCACAACAAGGCTCAGAAGTCATAGAGGTCACTTTGTATTTGTGGCCTATGGCATATCAGTAGCTGACGGTTACATACATTCCGAGGAAAATACAAAAATGAATCACCCACATGTGACACTATTACAGAAAGTACCCACCCTGAGGAATGGGTATAGGGGTAAAGAGGACATTTTTAACGCACAGGTGTTTCCTAAATTTATTTTCCAGGAATGAATGAAGGGTAGCTTTTGAAAATTGCAATTTTCAACCTATGCTCTGCTTCATCTTTCTGGGAACAACTAACATGTGACTCCAAATTGTTGCCTGGAAATACGACAGAGCTCAGCGAGAACTCTTCGCATTTGAGGTGGATGTTTGTTACGGACCAGTTACATACATTCAGAGGAAAATACAAGAAAGGAACATCCATATGTGAGAATACTACAAACAGTACACCCCCTAGGGAAGGTGTATAGGGTAAAGTGGAGATTTGGAACAGACGGGTGTTCCCTTCATTTATTTTCCAGGAATGGATGAAGAGTACTATGGGGGGAAGAAAATTGCAATTTTAGAACTGATGTGCCAATTATTTTCCCAGAATGATGACCCAGAGTACAGCCAAAAGTAAAAATGATGCCCGCCCCAAACCCTATACTCTGAATCATCATTCTGGGAAGGGAATGTGTGGGGCCGTCCCTATTCTGTTACCTCAAATGCGCAACCCGCTCAGGTGGGGAGAGAGAGCGTTGTGCATTTGAGGCAACTGCAAACCTCCAATGCCGTTGACTCTGTGTCCCATAACCCATTTTTTGGGGGACAAAGATGTTATGAGGGGCATTGGGAAAGAGGTTTTGGGTTTGATTTTTTTGTGGGTAGGGTATTTTGGTATAAAATTTGGAAGTCAATGTACCCTGGACTGGTACATTGGAGCCGAATTCTGGGGAATTAAAATCAGGGAAAAGGATTAAAAATTTAGTACTCCATGGAAGTGTGATACTCCCTGAAGCAGTTTTTAACGCAGAGGCCCGGATGATCGGGGCAAGTGTCACATTGAGTGGTGGTGTCCTTCCGAATCCCCCTCCTGTGACACACTCTGCATTTTTTCTGAGATCGTCCCTTCTTTCCAGTGTGGGGGACCTCACCTGGAAAGTGTTGGCCGGGGACGATCCGGGGCACTGAAGTTCCAGAGGTGCTCTGACCCGCTCTTTGGCGGTCACCAAAGATGAGGGCCCTTAGAACTACCTCTTGAAACTCCAGGTATGTCCCTGTGTTGCCAGCGTTCTGGTACAGTATAAAAGAGTTGTACATGGCAACCTGTACCATGTAGACCGCAACCTTTTTATACCATACACGTGTTTTCCGCATGGCATTATATGGCTTGAGGACTTGATCAGAAAGATCAACTCCCCCCATATACCGATTGTAGTCCAGAATACAATCGGGCTTGAGGACAGGTCCCACGGTACCTCGCACAGGGACAGGGGTGCTGCCATTCCCATGAATTGTGGTGAGCATAAGGACATCCCTCTTGTCCTTATACCGGACCAACAACAGGTTCTCATGGGAAAAGGCACGGGACTCACCCCGGGGGGTAGGAGCATGTAGGGGATGGGGCGGAAGGCCTCTTTGATTCTTCCGGACTGTCCCACAAGCGACCGTGGATCTGGCGGCGAGGGATGTGAAAAGAGGGATACTAGTATAAAAGTTATCCACGTAAAGGTGGTAACCTTTATCTAGCAATGGGTGCAAAAGGCCCCAAACGATTTTCCCGCTAACACCCAGAGTGGGGGGACATTCTGGGGGTTCAAAACGGGAATCTCGTCCCTCATACACTATAAACTTGCAAGTGTACCCGGAGGTACTCTCGCAAAGTTTATACATCTTCACGCCATACCGCGCTCGCTTGGTCGGGATGTATTGCCGGAAGCTGAGTCTCCCCTTGAAGCTGATGAGCGACTCATCAATAGAGACCTCCCGCCCCGGGACATAGGCCTCCCAAAATCTGGCCCCGAAGTGATTGATGACCGGCCTGATTTTATACAGGCCGTCATACGCGGGATCAGTTCGGGGGGGACATGCCGCATTATCAGCATAATGCAAACATCTCCGAATGGCCTCGAACCGGGAGCGTGCCATGGCCATACTGTAGAGGGGTGTCTGGTAAAAGACGTCCCCAGTCCAATATTGCCTGACACTGGGTTTTTTAACTATACCCATATGCAGCGCGAGGCCCCAAAAGGTCCTCATTTCGGCTGCATCGACTGGAGTCCAGCCGCCGGGTCTAGCTAAAAGTGAGCCCGGGTTAGCGGCGACGAACTGTTGGGCGTACAGATTCGTCTGTGTAACCATTAGATTAACAAAGTCGTCACTGAAAAAATGACCGAAAAAGTCCTTTTCAGTGAACCCGGCGATGTTAATTTTGATTCCTGAGTCGCCAACAAACTCAGGAATCACGGGCTCGTGGTCCGCTGGCTCAGCCCAGTCAAGTTCTCCGGTACGATGTACCAGTGATCTTGGCAGGGGGGCTTCACTAGTATGAGCGCCAGGGGGACTCATACTAGCATGGGGCACAGGGTCAAGGGCAGAGGAGGTTTGCGGCACCGCACGGCGGCGTCTCCGCCGCCTTGGTGGCTCATCATCAGAACTAGATGATGAGGAGGACGATGAAATAAGGAAGGTGGGGTCTTCATCGTCCTCTGAGCCGCTCTCGGTGTTGGAGGCAATTATGGCATATGCCTCCTCCGCCGAAAACGCTCTGCGGGCCATTTCCCTACTCTAATGGGGATACGGGTATGTGTGTTTGTGGGGGGGGGAACTTTATTGGTGTGTGTGCTGCGTGTGGTGTGGTGCGATACTACCTCCCCAACCCGCCCTAACCCGCCCTAGCCTAACCTAACCTAACCTAACCCGCCCTAACAAAAAAAATATATAAAATAAAAAGGGGACTTTTTTTTTTTTTTTTAAAAAGGGGACTTCTAGCGCAAAAAAGCCCTGCGCCAAAAAAAAGCGTTTATCTATTCAGTGGTGTGCGCAATGATTAGCGCTTGTGGCGGCAGGGGGCGCAGAAGTCAGTGGGGGGTCCAGCCACTCAGCCCAGAACAGTGGCTGGTGGCTTGTTCACAGACCCCCACACAAAAAACCCGAAAAATAAAATAAAAAAAACGCTTTACCTCGAAAAAAAATGCACCCACCTGAACCCCAAAAAAACGCTGATCAGTGATAAATCACCGACAGCGGTGGGACAGGCTGCACACACAGGTACGGTCCGTCCACACAGTACACTCCTGCTACTGGTGGCACGGATCGCCTATGGGTGCAAAAAAAAATACGCGTTAACCGAAAAAAGTGCCTTTACCACAAAAAAAAACGCTGATCAGTGATAAATCACTGACAGCGGTGAGGCACGCCGCACACACAGGTACGGTCCGGCCACACAGTACACGCCTGCTACTGGTGGCACGGACCGCCTATGGGTGCAAAAAAAGCGCTAGAAAACGCGAAAAAAAGCGCCGGCACCACAAAAAAAACGCTGATCAGTACTACGGGACTGATCAGCGGCGGGTGGGCTTTAACAAACGGTGGCGGACCGCTCTTTTATAACTAAGAGGGTCCGCACACACGCTTAGGGAAAAAAAAAAAAAAAAAAAGATCTGCGCCAAAAAAAAAAGGCTGGCGGCAGACCGCAGCGACCCAGCAGGGCCGGGGTCACGCAGCTAAAGGTGCTACGGACCCACGGACACCCACTGAGGTACGCCGAAAAAAAAATGAAAAAAAAAGGCTTTTTTTTTTTAATCCTAACCTGTCCCTACCTAATCTAAAGCTAACCCTGTGTGATTTCTGTGCCAAGGGGCCACAGAAAAGGGGGCAAGGGGCACTTTTTTCAACTGAGGGGATGGTGGGCAGCACGGGGCTCCGTCCTGCACACCAGATCTAAGTGGAATGGGGGGCAGAACGGAGCAACGTGCTCCTAGCCCCCACCATCCCCTCCTATTACATTGTGATTGGTGTGGCCACTTTGGCCACCCAATCACAACTGTACTGAGGGGGGTGGCCACAATGCCAGCCCCCAGTACAGTACGGATGGTGATTGGTGGTGTATACTACACCACCAGTCACCATCTATATCCAGGTCAAAAGGTCACACGTGACCCTGATGACCCGGAACCGCTGCAGAACGCCGGTAAGTAGTTACCGGCGTCCTGCAGCGATCGCCGGTATAGGAGGTCCTCCGGACCTCCTCCGGCACACTGCCGGGATGTCTGCTGATAGAAATCAGCAGACATCCGGCTCCGATCCCCGCCCGGCGAGCGGCGGGGAACGGAATCGCAGCGCATCGCTCATCTGAATTGATGAGCGATGTGCTGCGATCGCCGACATGGGGGGACATAATGACCCCCCTGGGCGATATGCCGGGATGCCTGCTGAACGATTTCAGCAGGCATCCGGCTCCGGCGCCCCTCCGGCTAGCGGCGGGGGCCGGAAATGCTCAGGGCGTATCCATACGCCCTCGGTCCTTAAGGACTTGGAAACGGGGGCGTATGGATACGCCCTATGTCCTTAAGGGGTTAATCACTATCCACCACACCAGTACGTGTGGATAATGCGGGAGAAAACAAGTGACAGTGCGGGGAGGAGACGCCACTGGTCACTGATTTAAAGTGGCCGCGGCCGTGCTGTTAATACTTAACAAGCAGACGCTGCTGCGGCCGCTTTAAATCAGTGACCAGAAGACTTATTGGCGTATAACACGCAGGCAGACTTTTTGCCTTAAATTTAAGTTTTAAAAGTGCGTGTTATAAACCTGATAAGTGCAATTATTAGCAAGACTGTCTTGTAACGCTGAGCGCCCCGGTTCCTACTCCTGGACCGGAGTGCTCACTGCGTTTGCCCCCGCAGAGTGCCTCGTTCAGACGCACTGACCGGGGACACTCCGGTTCTGTCTCCAGCGGGGATGGGGTCCGCGTTGCGGGATGTCCCCGCACGCGTCCCGCATCCCATCTTCACTTACCTGCGCCTGCTCCGGCTGTCTCCACTTCTCCCCTGACATGTGGTCCCCGGCGCGCGCGTCCCTGCACTATAGGCGCGCGCAGGCTGTGTAAAATTTAAAGGGCCAGTGCACCATTGATTGGTGCCTGGCCCAATCCAATTATTTAGCAGTTCCTATAAATGTACTCTGCCCCTTCCTGCCCTTGCCGGATCTTTGTTGCCCTAGTGCCCTAAAGAAAGCGTTTATTGTGTAATCCCTGCCAGTTGCTGTACCCCTTGCTAACGACTACCGCCTGAGAACCTTTGCTGCCTGCCCTGACCTTTTGCTACGTCTGACTACGCCTCTGCCTGACCCTTCTGTATCATGCCAGACTCAGCTTCCAGAGAGGTTGAGCCGCTACCGGAGGATACGACCTGCGAGTTACCGCCGCAGCAAGTCCATCCTGCTTTGCGGCGGGCTTTGGTGAAAACCAGTAACGTCTTAGAACCAATCCTCCGGTACGGCCCACGCCATCGCCTCTCTGGCACAGAGGATCCAAATCCTGTACCTGCTTCCTGCTACCAGTCCGGATCCTTACATGTCTTATGAATATAGGGGTATATACACAAAGCTGGTGTGTAAGGATCTGCAGTCCACCTACACTAGGAGTCCATTGATAAACACGGCCTTACCACAATCAGCCGGGCACAAAACTTATGAATCTCCTACTGGCTAGGAGTCTCTTGACCTAATGGTCAGGCACAAGCTTAATGGTTACATTGCTGAACTTGGAACTGAAACAATCTTAGCATAGTCCTGCTAGGCACATATTTCTTGAACTTTTCTGTTGCTGAAAAATAAAAGTGGTTAGCAAGAAGAAACATAACAGTCATCACATGACAGTCCTTCAAAAGACATTTCTCCAAACTTTTCCTGTGCCTCTTCTAGACCCCCTAGCTCTTCCCACATCAGGGTCTGGCTGGGAGTTAATATAACTCTCCCACACCACATTGGTGAGAGTTGAGTGGGTCACAGTGGGATTCAAACTGACCAGGGGTTTGCTTGTCATCCTGGTTACTGGGATCAAGGTTGGTGCCCAAGGTTTTAGCCCCATCTCCATGTCATGAGCGGGCCACATCACTTTCGTTGGTACCCTTGCAGCAGGCAAACTCTCATTGCTCCGAGAGGGCCTTGGTACAGTCGTTGGTGCCCGAAGATTAGGCCTACTTTCCTGGTCATGAGCAGGCCTTGGCACTTTGCCGCATTCTGAAGAAAATGACTGATGTTGTAGAGGCTCCTCCTCCTTGAGTACGTTGGTGGAGGCATCAGGAACAGGCCATTTCGACCTCAGGTTGAAGGGATCGGACTCCCAATCAGTTGAGGGAAAATATTTAAATGGAAGCTGTGTTGGGGCTGTTGGTCTGGTGACCGCAGCAGCCCATTCTCCTCGCAGACCCTGGACAGGGGTGTATTCCACAATTTTACCCACCTCTAGGGAGTAGAACTTTTTCTGAAGATATGGCCTCTGTACTGCTCGCCGGTTTACGAGGATGGTTTGCCCTGTGTGGCAATCTAGGAGTTTCCCATACCCTCTGACCTTGTTGAACTTGGCCACAATTGCTCTTCATCGTTCTAAAGGCTCCTCCCCTTCTCGTGGATGATCCCACTTGTGGATGAACAGTGCTTCCATCTCTTTAGTGTTCTCCTGATAACTAATTATCTCCTCAGGAGGCAAATGCACATGCTTAGGGGTGTACAGTTCTCTGTGTCAGGCCTTTAATTTGTCCATCAACTCAGCCAGCTCGGGTTCCTGACGGGCCCTTTCTCTTTGTGCAGTTGGGATTGATGGGAGTGGCTTCCCAGGTGTAGGCTGTAAAACAGCGTGCATATGTGGTATCCCGGTACCGTATTTCATACGTTACCTTTGTAGAGGTCCCCATAGTCAGAGTCCCTAGGAACATCGGGGTCCCTCTCCTATAGTTATCCCCTTGTCCCCCCTCAGTTAGTCTATGACTGTATAGAAGTTCTTATAAATATAAGTATAAATGTGTTTATATTTGATTGCCTACCTGTTCAGCGTAGCAGGACCTGCGGGTCACATGATTAGGTTAGAAGTCTATGGTTTTGCTACAGAACTTTTGGAGGTTCCCATGACGTGTTCACCCACAATGCAATGTAACGGTGAGTGACAGTTGTTATGGACCAATCCAAAACGGCCAGCCCCTGCCCATATAAGGGAGCTGCGTCATTTTGATCAGTCTTGGGTTGCTGATTCTGGAAGAGGTAGGACCTCCGCAGCTTACAAGATGATTTATAAGGCCAAAGCCTTGCAGCCTCAGCCTCTAACATAGCGGATATACTATGCAATTCCCCGCTACTCACCGCAACATCACTGGACCTAAATGCACCCTTAAATCCACTGCATCTATGCTACAAAATCCCTAAGAAGCTAAATTGAGCTTATCTGATCCCAACCAACTGTCAATCGCTGCTCAGCTATATCTATAGAGACTCTGTTATCTGGACTGTTACTATTGCTGCATGTACAGAAATTCTTCAGTAAAAGTTCCTGTAAGTTTTCAGTTAACAGTGGTTGTGGACAATCCTTTATTTCTGCATCACCTATTGCTCTTGGGAAGGGTGGCAATAGGCCAATCGAGATTACAGAATTTAACCCTCACCCTGGAGTCACGAGTGACAAGGGTTAACAGCGCCCTTTACTATTCTGAACAGAAACACCCTAACTACCCTACACCCCACAAGGCTTTATCCCCTAACGCTAAAAACACATATATTCAATAAATCCTGGCCCGTCCCCAAAAAACCACTGGGGCAAATCTGGTGAGTGCGGTCGTGCACTCGGAGAGCTGGACAGGGTTATTTCAGGCTCAGGGCTGGAGGAGGAAGAGAAGGCCGCCTCTGGCGGGGTACTCACTGATGACTCCTCCGACGGGATCTCGGCCCATAAGGCCCAAGTCTTGTGGTGAGTGGACAATCTCACCGTCGATGCTACTCCAGGTGTCCCAGCGCAGTCTCCTGGAGGTGTATCCGGCCAGTCATCATCATCGTCGGGCAGTGGGCAGGCCCCCTCTTCATCCAACGAAAAGTTCATGGAACAGTTGAGCCATCTTGGTGCTCTCACCACGTGGAGCGTTGCTCTGCTCCATGCCTGTACTCTCCGGCTTTCTGTGCAGACTGAAGAGGTCGCTGTAAAGGGTGTACTTTATACTGGGCTTCCCCAAAAAGGCTGCCGGCAGGAAGAACGTCATCGGTGCAGCCCCGACTTCCGGTCCTCCCAGAAACAACTCCTCTGTCTCCAAGTTTCCTTTCGACTGCGATACAGCAACTTGCCAGCCACGCCCAGGGGCGGGACGTGGCGCAGCATGGGACTTTTTCGACCGCATCTCCGGCAGCAGCTTAACTCTTCCTGTGCTGACCGGACCAGAGGTTCGTAGCATGTATTCATTTTGCAGTTTACACATTCTTGCAGCAAATAAATCTTTGCCTCCCCCCCTTACTTTTCACGTGGACCTTTTTGTAATGCACACCACACACACCGCTCTTGTACACTGTAATGCGGTTTGTAGCACATGAATAAAGTCCGTTATATTAAAGGGGAGTACACTTTCACTAGTGGCAACAGCAGCAGGCACACGCCTGAATCCTGTTCGTGAGACGCCAAAAAGGCTTTGTGGTACGCCTTGGGGGTATGTAGGGTAGTTGGGGTGTTGCTTTTCTGGATAATAAAGGGCGCTGTTAACCCTTGTCACTGTAATGGTGCTGGGCCTATCGCCACCCTTCCCAAGAGAGATAGGTGAGTTCGTAATAAATATATTGTCCACAACCACTGTTTAACTGAAAACTTGCAAGAACTTTTACTGAAGATTTTCTGTAGCAGGTAGGTAGAGGGCCGCCCGGGCAGGTACAGTGGTAATAATGGGAGATTTTAACTATCCAGATATAGATTGGGGTCCGGGGTTGGCTAAAACTACAAAGGATCGACAATTCCTAAATTTATTGCAGGATAATTTTATGGGCCAGTTTGTGGAGGACCCAACAAGAAGTGATGCCTTGTTTGATCTGATCATTTCCAACAACGCAGAGCTGGTTGGTAATGTAACTGTGCGGGAAAACCTTGGTAATAGCGACCACAATATAGTTACTTTTGACTTAAAATGTAGAAAACAAAGACAGGCGGGGAAGGCAAAAACATATAACTTTAAAAAGGCAAATTTCCCTTGGCTGAGAGCTGCATTACAGGACATAGACTGGGGGGAGGTGTTCTCAAATACTGATACAGAAGGTAAATGGGACATCTTTAAATCAACTCTAAATAACTATACATCTAAATATATACCAAAGGGGAACAAATATAAACGATTAAAACTAAATCCTACATGGCTGACACATGATGTTAAAAGAGCAATAAACAACAAAAAAATAGCCTTCAAAAAATACAAATCTGATGGGTCAGCTATAACATTTAAACAGTACAAGGAGCTTAATAAAATCTGTAAAAATGTAATAAAAACAGCAAAAATTCAAAATGAGAGACAGGTGGCCAAAGAAAGCAAAACTAATCCTAAATATTTTTTTAGATATATGAATGCAAAAAAACCAAGGACAGAGCATGTAGGACCCCTTAATAATGATAATGGGGAGGTTGTCACAGGCGATCAAGAGAAGGCGGAGCTACTGAATGGGTTCTTTAGTTCTGTATACACTATGGAAAAAGGAGCTGACATTGGCCAGGTCAGTGCTGGTAACACATCATGTAATGTACTGAACTGGCTTAATGTAGAGATGGTACAAGGTAAGTTAAGTGATATAAATGTAAGCAAATCCCCAGGGCCGGGTGGACTACACCCAAGAGTTCTTTGAGAGGTAAGTTCAGTAATATCTGTACCCCTGTTCATGATATTTAGATATTCTCTGGTGTCTGGTATTGTGCCAAGGGACTGGCGGAAGGCGAATGTGGTGCCAATCTTCAAAAAGGGCTCTAGGTCTTCCCCAGGAAACTATAGACCGGTAAGTTTAACATGCATTGTGGGTAAATTGTTTGAAGGACTTATAAGGGATTACATACAGGAATACATAGGGGATAATTGTATTATAAGTGATAGCCAGCATGGGTTTACTAAGGATAGAAGTTGTCAAACCAATCTAATTTGCTTTTATGAAGAGGTGAGTAGAAGCCTTGACAGAGGAATGGCTGTGGATATAGTGTTTCTGGATTTTGCTAAAGCGTTTGATACTGTCCCTCACAGACGTCTGACAGGTAAGTTAAGGTCTTTGGGTTTGGAAATTTTAGTTTGTAACTGGATTGAACACTGGCTCATGGATCGTACCCAGAGAGTGGTGGTCAATGATTCGTACTCTGATTGGTCCCCGGTTATTAGTGGTGTACCCCAAGGTTCAGTACTGGGCCCGCTGTTGTTTAATTTATTTATCAATGATATAGAGGATGGTATTAACAGCTCTGTTTCTATTTTTGCAGATGACACCAAGTTTTGTAGCACGGTATAGTCTATAGAGGATGTGCATAAGTTACAAGATGACTTGGATAGACTAAGTGTCTGGGCATCCACTTGGCAAATGAGGTTCAATGTGGATAACTGTATAGTTATGCATCTGGGTACTAATAACCTGCATGCATCGTATGTCTTATGGGGGATTAAACTGTCAGAGTCACTGGTAGAGAAGGATCTGGGTGTACTTGTAGATCACAGACTACAGAATAGCATGCAATGTCAGGCTGCTGCTTCCAAAGCCGGCAGGATATTGTCATGTATCAAAAGAGGCATGGACTCAAGGGACAGGGACATAATACTCCCCCTTTATAAAGCATTGGTACGGCCTCACCTGGAATATGCTGTTCAGTTTTGGGCACCTGTCCATAAAAGGGACACTGCGGAGTTGGAAAGGGTGCAGAGATGCAGTGGCGTTGCGACCCGGGTGCGGGGGGTGCGGCCCGCACCGGGTGACACCAACCTAATGGGGTGACACCAAGATGCTCCGCAGCACCCCCCCCCCCGCTACACAGACACCCCCCATCTGTGCCTGACCGGCCACCCATCCGTCAGCAAACCCCCCCTCCCCGCGCTGTGTGTGCGGTGCGGTGCGCCCTTCCGTCCGTCAGCAACCCCCCCTCTTTCACCTGCACTGTGCGCCCGTCCGTCATCACATCCCCTCGCCGTTACAAGCACTGTGCCCGGCCTCCGCTCCCACGTCTGCGCCGGCCTGACGTCACACTGCATGGCCGCGCAGGAGGACGTAAGCGACGTCACTCGCAGGGCGCCAGGTGAGAAGGAGCGCTGCTGGATGGGTGAGTGTGTGTGTCTGTCTGTCTCTCTGTCTGTGTGTGTATGTGACTCTGTGTGTGTGTGACTCTGTGTGTGTGTGTGTGTGACTGTGTGTGTATGTATGTGACTCTGTGTGTGTGTGACTCTGTGTGTGTGTGAGTGTGTGTTATGTGACTCTGTGTGTGTGTGTGTGACTGTGTGTGTATGTATGTGACTCTGTGTGTGTGTGACTGTGTGTGTGTGATTGTGTGTGTGTGTGTGTGTGTGTGTGTATGTATGTGACTCTGTGTGTGTATGTGACTCTGTGTGTGTGTGTGTGTGTGTGTGTGTGACTGTGTGTGTATGTGACTCTGTGTGTGTGTGACTCTGTGTGTGTGTGACTGTGTGTGTATGTGACTCTGTGTGTGTGTGACTGTGTGTGTATGTGACTCTGTGTGTGTGACTCTGTGTCTGTCTGTGAGTGTGTGTCTATCTGACTGTGTGTGTGTTTGTGTGTGTGTGTCTCTCTGTGTTGTATGTGGTTTTTTGTGTGTGGGGGTGGGGGTGGGGGGGGGGGTTCAACCAGCGATCTAATGTGGGGAGACTTTGACCCATTGTGGGGAACCTGCGGCCTAATGTGGGGAAACTACTACCAAGTGTGCGGAGTCTATGCTACCTAATGTGGGGAGTCTATGCTACCTAATGTGGGAAATCTGTGCTGCCTTATGTGGGGAGTCTATGCTACCTTATGTGGGTAATCTGTGCTACCTTATGTGGGTAATCTGTGCTACCAAATGTGGGGAATGTATGCTACCTAATGTGGGGAAACTGCTACATAATGTGGGGAATCTGTGCTACCTAATGTGGGGAAATTGCTACCTAATGTGGGGTAACTGGTACCTACCTAATGTGGGGGAACTGGTACCACATGTGGGGAATCTATGCTGCCTAATGTGGGGAAAAGATGCTACCTAATGTGGGGAAACTGCTACCTACCTAATGTGGGGGAACTGCTGCCTACCTAATGCTCCCCCCTGGCAGTAGCACCCTCATCATCCACCAGCAACACCCACCCCCCAGCAGCAGCACCTCCATCAGCAGATCCTGGTGGTGGATGATGGCGGTGCTCCTGCCAGGAGGATGATCCTGCCGATGGATGATGGGGGTGGTACTGCCAGGGGGGATGGCCAGTAGCACCCTCATCATCCTCCAGCAACACCCCCCAGTAGTAGCACCCCCATCATCCACTAGCAACACCACCAATACCCCCCCTCCCGTGGTAATAGCATCAGCTAACGGATGTTGAGGGGTGTTACTGCGGTTGTGGTATTATATTCAGAGGGTGCACTGTATGGCAATGTTATTCATAGGGCGCAGTTTGTGGTAGTATTATAGTCAGAGGGCGCAGTTTGTGGTAGTATTATATTTAGAGGGTGCAGTTTGTGGTAGTATTATATTCATAGGGCGCAGTTTGTGGTAGTATTATATTCAGAGGGCTCAGTTTGTGGTAGTATTATTAGAGATGAGCGAACTTACAGTAAATTCGATTTGTCTCGAACTTCTCGGCTCGGCAGTTGATGACTTATCCTGCGTAAATTAGTTCTCCTAGGACTGTATCCACCTTTTCCAGCCCACGGGAGCACCTGAAAGCTGAACTAATTTATGCAGGAAAAGTCATCAACTGCCGAGCCGAGAAGTTTGTGACGAATCGAATTTACTGTAGTTCGCTCATCTCTAAGTATTATATTCAGAGGGTGCAGTGGGTGGTAGTATTATATTCAGGGGTACAGTATGTGGCAGATTTATATTCAGGGGTACAGTATGTGGCAGATTTATATTCAGAGGGTACACTATGTGGCAGATTTATATTCAGGGGGCGCAGTTTGTGGTAGTATTATATTCAGAGGGCGCAGTGGGTGGTAGTATTATATTCAGAGGGTACAATATGTGGTAGTATTATATTCAGTGGGTACAGCGTGTGGCGGTATTATATTCAGGGGTACAGTATGTGGCAGATTTATATTCAGGGGTGCAGTGTGTGGCAGTTTATATTCAGAGGGCACAGTGTGTGGTAGTATTATATTCAGAGGGCGCAGTGGGTGGTAGTATTATATTCAGAGGGCGCAGTGGGTGGTAGTATTATATTCAGAGGGTACAGTGTGTGGCGGTATTATATTCAGAGGGCGCAGTGGGTGGTAGTATTATATTCAGAGGGCGCAGTGGGTGGTAGTATTATATTCAGAGGGTACAGTGTGTGGCGGTATTATATTCAGGGTTACAGTATGTGGCAGATTTATATTCAGAGTGTACAGTATATGTTGGTATTATATTCAGAATGTACAGTGTGTGGTAGTATTATATTCAGTGGGTATGGTGTATGGAAGATTTATAATCAAAGAGTATAGTGTATAGTAGTATTATATTTAGAGGATACTGTGTCTGGCAGGTTTATAATAATAACTGTTTTCATATAGAGGATGAGAATGCGCTGACATAGAGAGGAGACGTCTGGGCGTCACATTCTGCAGACAGAAGTTTTAGCTGGAACAAGTCCTGGCGGTATGTACCATCTGAATTAGATAAGGGAAGACTATAGAGAAGACGTCGCCTGTAATCACTGATATCATTGTGTATTCTCCTCACTATAGAGAAGACGTCACCTGTAGTCACTGATATCATTGTGTATTCTCCTCACTATAGAGAAGACGTCACCTGTAGTCACTGATATCATTGTGTATTCTTCTCACTATAGAGAAGACGTCACCTGTAGTCAATGATATCATTGTGTATTCTCCTGACTATAGAGAAGACGTCACCTGTAGTCACTGATATCATTGTGTATCCTCCTCACTATAGAGAAGACGTCACCTGTAGTCACTGATATCATCGTGTATTCTCCACACTATAGAGAAGACGTCACCTGTAGTCACTGATATCATTGTGTATTCTCCTCACTATAGAGAAGACGTCACCTGTAGTCACTGATATCATTGTGTATTCTCCTCACTATAGAGAAGACGTCACCTGTAGTCACTGATATCATTGTGTATTCTCCTCACTATAGAGAAGACGTCACCTGTAATCATTGATATCATTGTGTATTCTCCTCACTATAGAGAAGACATCACCTGTAGTCACTGATATCATTGTACATTCTCCTCTCTATGTCCTATCAGAGCTGTAGTCACTTGTAAGTTCTACAGTTATGGTGAGTGAAACTACAACTCCCAGCATAACCTCACCACTGCTCAAAGGGGTACTCTACTGGAAAACATTATTTTTTTTTTTATCAATTGGTGCTACAAAGTTAAACAGATTTGTAAATTACTTCTATTTAAAAATCTTAATCCTTCCAGTACTTATTAGCTGCTGTATAAGTGATTCACAGGAAGTTCTTTTCTTTTTTAATTTATTTTCTGTCTGACCACAGTGCTCTGTGCTGACACCTTTGTCCATGTCAAGAACTGTCCATAGTAGGAGCAAATCCCCATAGCAAACCTATCCTGCTCTGGACAGTTCCTGACATGGACAGAGGTGTCAGCAAATAGCACTGTGGTCAGACTGGAAAGAACTACACAACTTCCTGTGGAGCATACAGCAGCTGATAAGTACTGTAAGGATTAATATTTTAAATAGAAGTAATTTAAAAATCTGTTTAACTTTCTGGCACCAGTTGATATAAAAGTAAATGTTTTCCAGTGGAGTACCCCTAAGTAATTCTGGGAGCTGTATATTTAAATGGTGAAAACTTCCTTAACACTTTCCCATTCTGTGGCAACTGGTATATCTGATTATTATACTGGAATTTCTCACAATGCGCTACAACAGTGGTGTCTGTCACAACAGGCTAAAAACTTACTGGGGGGAGGGGGTAGGTATGGGGGTGACACCATTTTCTACCGCACCGGGTGACACCAACCCTAGCAACGCCACTGCAGAGATGCGAAACTAAACTAATATGGGGCATGGAACATCTTAGCTATGAGGAGCGATTAAAGGAGTTACAATTGTTTAGTCTTGAGAAGAGACGTTTAAGGGGGGATATGATAAACGTATATAAGTATATTAATGGCCCATACAAAAAATATGGAGAAAAACTGTTCCAGGTTAAACCCCCCCAAAGGACGAGGGGGCACTCCCTCCGTCTGGAGAAGAAAAAGTTTAGTCTCAAGGGGCGACACGCCTTCTTTACTGCGAGGACTGTGAATTTATGGAACGGTCTACCTCAGGTACTGGTCACAGCAGGAACAATTAACAGCTTTAAAACAGGATTAGATAAATTCATGGAACAAAATAACATTAATGCTTATGAAGAAATATAAAATCCCATCCCTTCCCCAATATCGCGCCACACCCCTACCCCTTAATTCCCTGGTTGAACTTGATGGACATATGTCTTTTTTCGACCGTACTAACTATGTAACTATGTAATATCAATAACAGTCCACATAGCAAAGTCAATTTGTAGTTGAGCAGCGATTGACAGTTGGTTGGGATCAGATAAGCTCAGTTTAGCTTTTAGAAGATTCTGTAACATAGATCCGCTGGATTTAGGGGTGCGTTTAGGTCCAGTGATCTTGCGGAGAGTAGCGGGGAATTGTAAATCTATAACCACTTTGGTATAGGCCGAGGCCGCAAGGTTTTGGCCTAGTAAACCTACTTGAAAGTTGCGGAGCTCCTACCTCGTTAAGTGTCAGCAACTCAAGAGAGCGAATAATGGCCACAGCTCCCTTATATGGGCAGGGGCTGGCCATTTTGGATTGGTCCAGAACAACTGTCACTCACCGTTACACGGCATTGTGGGTGAACACGTGACATAAGAACCACCAAAGGGCCTTCAACATACCATAGAGTTCTGAGCAGCGGATCACATGACCTAAGGTCCTGCAACGCCAAACAAGTGAGTAATGCAATGTACATATTTACAGTGATAACATTTATAAACATTAACTTACTAAGGGGTGACTAGGGGCTAACTAGGGAAGCGGTCCCCCTCAGTCCTAGGGACTCTGACTTTGGGGACACCCCCCCCCCCCCCCACCAAGGCACAGTATGAAATACGGTGCCGGGAGACCACATATGCAATTGCAGTGTAATGCCGATCAGATCTAGTATATGATGGGAACCTACACTAAACAGGGTCACCCCACTTGGGTGTAGGCTACAAAATATTCTCATGGAGGATCCAGCTTTACTCTACTATTATTAATATGAGCCCTGGACAGATGGGTGGAGATCACAACCAAGATGGCTGCAGCCACTCCTTTACAAGTACAATACAATAAAACGTCATTGACTATAGTAAAATCACAGTGAAAATCGGCAAAACAATAAGATGTGGGCCCAGGGATTACTGAGGATCTGACCATGTTTATTCTCCAGACTAATTTGGGTTATATTGTTCTGCTTGTTTATGTCACTCATTGTAGATCACTATTTACTAATGTTACACTTTATTAGTTGCTTACAATTTGCACTTTATGTTCTTACACCACTTATAGAAGGAAGAAAAATATTGTCTTGTACTTAAAGGGGTACTCTGCCCCTAGATATCTTATACCCTATCTAAAGGATAGGGGATAAGATGTCTGATTTCGGGGTCCTGCCACTGGGAACCCTCACGATCTCGGCTGCGGCACCCTAGACATCCGGTGCACGGAGCGAACTTCGCTCTGTGCCGGATGACTGGTGATGCAGGGCGGAGGATTTTGATGTCACGGTCATGGCTGCTTGTCACGTCACAGCCACGCCCCCTCAATGCAAGTCTATGGGAGGGGCGTCACGCCCCCTCTCATAGACTTGCATTGAGGTGGTGTAGCCGTGACATCATGAAAATCCAGCTTGTACAATTAGAAAGTCGTTGGATCCATCGATTACAAACCCTACATCTCCATGGGTTAAATGACCACATCAGTTTGTCCCGTTTATCTAGATTCCACCTTTTCCAATCTGTTGGTTTATGATCACTTAGTCTAGAAGGCTCCAGAAGGCTCCAGAAGGCTCCTGTGGTCATGTCGTGGACCACAGGGACCTTATTTTTAGCAGTTTTTATGGGTTTTAACTGTTTATATGTTCACATCCCCCCATCTTAGTGCTCGGGATATGCTCATTCAATCTAGGTTTGTCCTTTGTTTTTATTATACTCTTGTCCGATTACATAGGATGGGGGTCTTGGGGTCCGATATCTGCTTTAGGTGTGGAAGAGAGAGGGGCACCATCTTACATGTGGTTTGGACTTGCTCCTGTGTTGTGTAGTGGTGCTCGCGAATATTCGCAATGCTAATTTTATTCGCACTATAGCACAACATATTCCCAATTTTTTCACAATACACATCACAGAGATCATCCCTCTCTGCTTCCAGCTTGAGTGGTGTAAAGAAGGCTCTAATACTACTGTGTGAGACTGGCACGTGAATATTGATACCTCCTTTCTTTTAGCTTGTGGGCTAATGAGAATGATGCAAATACAGTTGTTGGAGTTTAGCAACATACCCAGCAACCAATAGAAAAGTATCCCACCCCTTCGTTATGGGTGGGTTCACACCACGTTTCTACCCATACGGGAGCGCACCCGTATGGTAATTCATTTCAATGAGCCAACTGGAGTGAAACGTTCGCTCCGGTCGGCTCATTTTTGCCCCGTATGCGCTTTTCCAACTGGACCTAAAACCGTGGTCGACTATGCAGTGGTCTCCAAACTGTAGCCCTCCAGATGTTGCAAAACTACAATTCCCAGCATGCCCAGGCAGTCAGTGCATGCTGAAAGTTGTAGTTTTGCAACATCTGGAGGACCACAGTTTGGAGACCTCTACTTAGCGGTCTCCAAACTGTTCTTCCCCAGTTGTTGCATAACTAGAACTCCAAGCATGCCTTTTGGCGGTCAGTGAATGCTGGGAGTTGCAGTTTTGCAACAGCAGAAGGCACACTGGTTGGGAAACACGGAACTAGAGTCTGTTTCCTAACTCAGTGATTCCAACCCGTGGTGATTCCAAAAATCTGTCAGACACCTGTGGGGTGTAAATGCTCACTGCACCCCTTATTACATTATGAGAGGGGTGTAGTTTCCAAAATGGGGTCACATGTGGGGGGTCCACTGTTCTGGCACTATGGGGGCTTTGTAAACACGCGTGGCCTTCAATTCCAGACACATTCTCTCTCCAAAATCCCAATGGCGCTCCTTCACTTCTGAGCATTGTAGTTCGCCCGCAGAGCATTTTGCATCCACATATGGGGTATTTATATACTCAGAAGAAATGGGGTTACAAATAGTGGGGAGCTTTATTTCCTATTTTACCTTGTGAAAATGAAAAATTTAGGGTAACACCAGCATTTTAGTGAAAAAAAAATTGTTCTCAGTTTCCCATCCAATTTTAACGAAATATCTTCAAACACCTGTGGGGTGTTAAGGAGCGCTATACCCCGTGTTCCGTTCCGTGAGGGGTGTAGTTTCCAAAATGGGGTCACATGTGGCTATTTATTTTTTTGCATTTATGTCAGAACTGCTGTAAAATTAGCCACCCCTGTGCAAATCACCAATTTCGGCCTCAAATGTACATAGTGAGCTCTCACTCCTGAGCCTTGTTGTGCACCTGCAGTGCCTTATACGTCCACATATGGGGTATTTCCGTGCTCAGGAGAAATTACGTTACAAATTTTGGGGGACTTTTTTCCTTTTACCGCTTGTGAAAATAAAAAGTATGGGCCAACACCAGCATGTTAGTGTCAAAATTTGTATTTTTTTTACACTAACAGGCTGGTGTAGACCCCAACTTTTCCTTTTCATAAGGGGTAAAAGGAGAAAAAGGCCCCCAAAATGTGTAATGCAATTTCTCCCGAGTACAGAAATACCCCATATATGGCCCTAAACTGTTTCCTTGAAATATGACAGGGCTCTGAAGTGAGAGAGCACCATGCACATTTGAGGACTAAATTAGGGATTGCATAGGGGCAGATATAGGGGTATTCTATGCCTGTGATTCAAAAACAGGGTGCCTCCAGCTGTTGCTAAACTCCCAGCATGCCTGGACAGTCAGTGGCTGACCGGAAATGCTGGGTGTTGATGTTTTGCAAAAGCTGAAGGCTTCGTTTTGGAAATATGATATGTTTTTCATTTTTATTGTGGGGGGGGGGGCAGTGTAAGGGGTGTATATGTAGTGTTTTACACTTTATTATGTGTAGTGTAGTGTAGTGTTTTTAGGGTATATTTGCACAGGAGGGTTTACGGTGAGTTTCCCGCTAGAAGTTTATGCTGTGGCGGGAAATTTGCCGCAGCTCAAACTTGAAACAGGAAACTCACTGTAAAACCGACCGTGTAAATAAACCCTGTACGTTTACATAGGAGGGTGGGGGGGGGGGGGGGGGTGCAAACCTCCAGCATGCACTGACACATGCAAACTCCCAGCATGCACTGATTGACCATACATGCTAGGAGTTGTAGATTTGCAACAGCTGGAGGCACACTGGTTGGAGAACCTTCAGTTAGGTTCTGTTACCTAACTCAGTATTTTCCAACCAGTGTGCCTCCAGCTGTTGCAAAACTACAACTCCCAGCATTTACTGGGAGATGTAGTTATGCAACAGCTGGAGGTGCGCAACTACAACTCCCAGCATGCCAAGACAGCTGTCTGCTGTTTGGGCATGCTGGGATTTGCAGTTCTTCAACAGCTGGAGGGCTACAGTTTAGAGACCACTGCACAGTGGTCTTCAAACTGTGGCCCTCCAGATGTTGCAAAACTACAACTCCCAGCATGCCCAGACAGCTGTTTGCTGTCTGGGCATGCTGGGAGTTGTAGTTTTGCAAGTTTTTCTCATGCGCGAATATATGTTTAGACTATAAAGAAAATATATTCATGCATATATGAATAATAATATGTGTTCACATATGTGAATAATATTTTCACGTGAATTTTCCTATACACTAAATAAAAGTCGTGAATATAACGAATATGCAAATTTAGCGAATATATGACTAATATTCGTGCATATATACGCGAAATATCGCAAATTCGAATATGGCCTATGCCGCTCATCACTATTTGTTTTTACTACATATGTTATAGAACTTTTTGAGGAAGGCCATAATAGGCAGAAACATCAATACAACCATTTGATTGGTCTAAAAAATTCTTTATTAAAAGAATTCAGCATCGTAGCCAGGGGTCGTCACCGGGAGATCAGTCAGAATGTAGCCAAATCATGGTCGGGTGGGAATCATGGTCCATAAAACTTAGCCGAGGTCATGTCCGGGGGATCATTCAGGAGGTGGATGTTCCTCAGGTCTCTGGTGGATCCAGGCAGATGCTGTAAAAAACACAATGTTATTATTATACTGGATATAGAGAGAGGGAGTGAACTGTATTTATTTCATGTGAAATATTACATACCTATAGCAGCAAAGCAGGGCCAGGAACAGCATCAAGAACGGAGTGCCGATAATAACGCTTCGTGGGATATACTGGAAGCGATCACTTAGGTCTTGAATCTGTGAAGATATTGACCTCCGGATTCCTAAAAAACACAAAATCATGTTATTAAAACAGGTATTTATCTTATTTCCTACTATACACATAGAGGAGGATACTTACTCACGAGTCCCTGGTCCTTGGCACTGTCTGTGGGCACATCATATCCAGAATGAGGGATGATGGTATTTTCCTCAACTGGAGGTAGAGGACGGCTGCTGACAGCACACATCCAACACACAAAGAAAAATACTTGGAAAATCATTTCCTAAATGCACAAAACACACGATAAATAATTGAGCAATGCTCTCTCTCCTATCACTTCTCTCACAAAGAGATCTACAGCTCCTGACCACTGATTCCTTGTATGGAACTCGGTGATGTCATAATAGACACTGTCACCTGCCTGAGACATCACCAAGTGGCAGTGTAACATATTCCCCTTTTTCCATACAAGGTTATACATATATTAAGTTGTTATTTTAGGTCATTATCATTTATTAATTCACTTTTAATACATTTTTTGGAATAAAAAAAGATAGCAATTTTGCATTTTCTTCTTTTCGGTCTTAAAATTTAGGAAATTTTGAAGTCTCAACTGGCGATTTAAATAACATGACTTTATTCTCTGGGTCGGTATGATTAGGTTGGCACCAAATGTATTTATTTTTTTTAATTTATTTTAACAATAAAAGTATTACATTTGTTTGCATTTTTAACTCCATGGAACTTTTTTCTGTAGGATGGTTTATATTTTTTTGTGTAAACATATAGGGGGAGATTTATCAAAACCTGTCCAGAGGAAAAGTTGCTGAGTTGCCCATAGCAACCAATCAGATTGCTTCTTTCATTTTTTAAAAGGCCTCCGAATAATGAAAGAAGCAATCTGATTGGTTGCTATTGGCAACTTAGCAACTTTTCCTCTAGACAGGTTTTGATAAATCTCCCCCATAGAGAATGCGATAGCACTTTGTAAACGCTAAGACATATGTGAATATTGGATATATGAATAATTTTGAACTGTGTTACTGCTCTATAAACTATAGTAATAGACTTTAAGTCCACAGCAGATATTCTGATCCAATAATTCCCATCCCCGATCTTCAAATATGTCATATATGCACTTGCAGTGTAATGCCGATCAGATCTAGTATATGATGGAAACCTACACTTAACAGAGTCACCCCACTTGGGTGTAGGCTACAAAATATTCTCATGGAGGATCCAGCTTTACTCTGCTATTATTAATATGAGCCCTGGACAGATGGGTGGAGATCACATCCAAGATGGCTGCAGCCGCTCCTTTACAAGTACAATACAATAAAACGTCATTGACTATAGTAAAATCACAATGAAAATCTGCAAAACAATAAGATGTGGGCCCAGGGATTACTGAGGATCTGACCATGTTTATTCTCCAGACTAATTTGGGTTATATTGTTCTGCTTGTTTATGTCATTCATTGTAGATCACTATTTACTAATGTTACACTTTATTAGTTGCTTACAATTTGCACTTTATGTTCTTACACCACTTATAGAAGGAAGGAAAATATTGTCTTGTACTTAAAGGGGTACTTCGCCCCTAGATATCTTATACCCTATCTAAAGGATAGGGGATAACATGTCTGATTGCGGGGTCCTGCCACTGGGGACCCTCACGATCTCGGCTGCGGCACCCTAGACATCCGGTGCACAGAGCAAACTTCGCTCCGTGCCGGATGACTGGTGATGCAGGGCGGAGGATTGTAATGTCACGGTCATGGCCGCTTGTGACATCACAGCCACGCCCCCTCAATACAAATCTATGGGAAGGGGCGTGACCGCAGTCACACACCCTCCCTTAGACTTGCATTGGGGTGGTGTAGCCGTGACATCATGAGCCTCCGGCCCCCCACACACAAAATATATTTTAAAAACATATGTGTGTTTGTGAAACATTGACCATAGATTTGTTGGGCAGAGGCTGGGAAACTGTGAAATCCAGCTTGCACAATTAGAAAGTCGTTGGATACATCGATTACAAACCCTACATCCCCATGGGTTAAATGACCACATCAGTTTTGCCCCGTTCATCTAGATTCCACCTTTTCCAATCTGTGGGTTTATGATCACTTAGTCTAGTGTCTTCCAGGAGGCTCCTGTGGTCATGTCGTGGACCATAGGGACCTAATTTTTACCAGTTTTTATGGGTTTTAACCTCTTAAGGACCCAGGGCATATGGATATGCCCTCACACCCTGGGCCTTAAGGACCCAGGGCGTATCCATACGCCCTGGCGTTTTCCGGTCTCTGCCGCACGCTGGGCAGAGATCGGAACCAGATGCCTGCTGAAATGCTTCAGCAGGCATCCAGGGCAAACGCCGAGGGGGGCCATGTAGGAAATCACCCTTGCGATCTGCGGCCATACCGGGCTGATTGGGTCTCTGGGACCCGACCGCCCGGTAATTTCGCATTATCCTGGCTGTCACAGACAGCCAGGACCATGCTAAAGTATAGGAGCGAGGTGGCAAGCCGGCTACCTCCTCCTATACCCTGCTATCTGTCGGTTAGTTAACCGACCAATCGCAGGGGGGGGGACAGGGGAGTGCTGGGGACCAGCCCCGGTACTTACCTCGTCCCTGAAGACCCGGATCCTGGCGATGAAGACGGCGGCGGCGGCGACAGGTGAGTGGATCTTCAGCCGCGGTCGGGCCCTTTACAGCAATGCACGTCGCCGTAAAGCGACATGCATTGCTGTAATGGGACCCTGTAAACTACAACTTCCAGCATGCCCAGACAGCCCTTGGCGTCTGGGCATGCTGGGAGTTGCAGTTTTGCAACATCTGGAGGTCAACAGTTTTGGGACCACGGTGCCCTTCCAGATGTTGCAAAACTACACATCCTCAGCATGCCCTTACTGTCCAGGCATGCTGGAAGTTGTAGTTCTGTAACATCTGGCCCTTCAGATGTTAGAGAACTACAACTCCCAGCATGCCTGGACAGTAAGGGCATACTGGGAGTTGTAGTTTTGCAACATCTGGAAGGGCACAGATTGGGAACCACTGTATTAGTGGTCTGCAAACTGTAGTCCTCCAGGTGTTGCAAAACTACAACTCCAAGCATGCTGGGAGTTGTAGTTCGGCAACATCTGGCTCTAAAGATGTTGCTGAACTACTACTTCCAGCATGCCTGAGAATGTTTGGGAGTAGTGGTTTTGCAACAACTGGAGGCACACTGGTTGGGAAACATTGTCTGTTTCCTAACTCAGTGTTTCCCAACCCGTGTGCCTCCAGCTGTTGCAAAACTATAACTACCAGCATGCACTGATAGACTGTGCATGCTGGGAGTTGTAGTTTTGCAACAGCTGGAGGTCACCCCCCCCCCCCTGTGAACGTACAGGGTACATTCACATTGGCAGGGGCTTACAGTGAGTATCAGACTGCAAGTTTGCGATGCAGCAAATTTTGCGCGGTAGCTCAAACTCGCAGCGGGAAACTCGCTGTTACCCCCGCCTGTGTGACTGTACCCTAAAAACACTACACTACACTAACACAAAATAAAATAAAAAGTAAAAAACACTACATATACACATACCCCTACACAGCCCCCCTCCCCAATAAAAATGAAAAACGTCTGGTACGCCACTGTTTCCAAAATGGAGCCTCCAGCTGTTGCAAAACAACAACTCCCAGTAATGCTGGACAGCTGTTGACTGTCCAAGCATGCTGGGAGTTTTGCAACAGCTGGAGGCACCCTGTTTGGGAGTCACTGGCGTAGAATACCCCTATGTCCACCGCTAAGCAAATCCCTAATTCAGGCTTCAAATGCGCATGGCGCTCTCACTTTGGAGCCCTGTCGTATTTCAAGGCAACAGTTTAGGGTCACATATGGGGTATCGCTGTACTCGGGAGAAATTGCCTAACAAATTTTGGGGGGCTTTTTCTCCTTTCACCCCTTATGAAAATGTGAAGTTGGGGTCTACACCAGCATGTTAGTGTAAAAAAATAAATTGTTTACACTAACATGCTGGTGTTGCCCTATACTTTTCATTTTGACAAGAGGTAAAAGGGAAAAAAGCCCCCCAAAATTTGTAATGCAATTTCTCCTGACTACGGAGATACCCCATATGTGGGCACAAAGTGCTCTGGGGGCGCACAACAAGGCCCAGAAGGGAGAGTGCGCCATGTACATTTGAGGTGATTTGCACAGGGGTGGCTGATTGTTACAGCGGTTTTGACAAACGCAAAAAAAAAAAAAAACCCCACATGTGACCCCATTTCGCAAACTACACCCCTCATGGAATGTAATGAGGGGTGCAGTGAGAATTTACACCCCACTGGTGTCTGACAGATCTTTGGAACAGTGGGCTGTGCAAATTAAAAATTTCGTACAGCCCACTGTTCCAAAGATCTGAAAGACACCAGTGGGGGTAAATGCTCACTGTACCCCTTGTTACATTCCTCAAGGGGTCTAGTTTCCAAAATGGTATGCCATGTGGGTTTTTTTTGCTGTTCTGGCCCCATAGGGGTTTCCTAAATGCGACATGCCCCCGAGCAAAATTTGCTCTCAAAAAGCCAAATATGACTCCTTCTCTTCTGAGCATTGTAGTTCGCCCGTAGTGCACTACAGGCCAACTTATGGGGTACCTTCATACTCAGAAGAGATGGGGTTACAAATTTTGGGGGGTATTTTCTGCTATTAACCCTTGCAAAAATGTGAAATTTGGGGGGAAACACACATTTTAGTGAAATTTTATTTTATTTTTTTACATATGCAAAAGTCGTGACACACATGTGGGGTATTAAGGCTCACTTAATTCCTTGTTACGTTCCTCAAGGGGTCTTGTTTCCAAAATGGTATGGCATGTGTTGTTTTTTTTGCTGTTCTGGCACCATAGGGGCTTCCTAAATGCAACATGCCCCCCAAAAACCATTTCAGAAAAACGTACTCTCCAAAATCCCCTTGTCGCTCCTTCGGTTCTGAGCCCTCTACTGCGCCCGCCGAACACTTTACATAGACATATGAGGTATCTGCTTACTCGAGAGAAATTGGGCTATAAGTATACATTTTCTCCTTTTACCCCTCGTAAAAATTAAAAAATTGGGTCTACAAGAACATGCGATTGTAAAAAATGAAGATTGTGAATTTTCTCCTTCACTTTCCTGCTATTCCTGTGAAACCAAAGGGTTAAAAGGCTGACCGAATATCATTTTGAATACTTTGGGGAGTGCAGTTTTTATAATGGGGTCATTTGTGGGGTATTTCTAAGATGAAGACCCTTCAAATCCACTTCAAACCTGAACTGGTCCCTGAAAAATAGTGAGTTTGGAAATTTTGTGAAAAATTGGAAAATTGCTGCTGAACTTTGAAGCCCTCTGGTGTCTTCCAAAAGTAAAAACTTGTCAATTTTATGATGCAAACATAAAGTAGACATATTGTATATGTGAAAAAAAAAATATATATTTTGAATATCCATTTTCCTTACAAGCAGAGAGCTTCAAAGTTAGAAAAATGCAAAATTTTCAAATTTTTCATAAAATTTTCAAATTTTTCACCAAGAAAGGATGCAAGTTACAATTTTTTTTTACCACTATGTTAAAATAGAATATGTCACGAAAAGCAATCTCGGAATCAGAATGATAACTAAAAGCATTCCAGAGTTATTAATGTTTAAAATGACAGTGGTCAGATGTTCAAAAAATGGCCGGGTCCTAAGGTGTAAAATGGCTGGGTCCTTAAGAGGTTAACTGTCTACATGTTCACATCCCCCCATCTTAGTGCTCTGGATATGCTCATTCAATGTAGGTTTGTCCTTCGTTTTTATTATACTCTTGTTCGATTACATAGGATGGGGGTCTTGGGGTCGTATATCTGCTTTAGGTGTGGAAGAGAGAGGGGCACCTTCTTACATGCAGTTTGGACTTGCTCCTGTGTTGTGTAGTGGTGCTCTCGAATGTTCGCAATGCTAATTTTATTCGCACTATAGCACTATATATTCGCAATTACGAATATTCGCTTTTTTTTCACAATACACATCACAGAGATCATACCTCTCTGATTCCAACTTGAGTGGTGTAAAGAAGGCTCTATTACTACTGTGGGTGACTGGCACGTGAATATTGATCCCTCCTTTCTTTTAGCTTGTTGGCCACTGAGAATGATTCAAATACAGTTGTCGGAGTTTAGCAACATACCCAGCAATCAATAGGAAAGTATCCCACCCCTTCGCTATGGGTGGGTTCACACCTGGGATGTGCAGACATAGGGGTAAAAGGGGGCTGGAGCCCCTGCCCTTTTCCTCACCTGCCCCTCTAGTGCCCTCACAAAAGGAGCTACAGACTCAGGGTGACAGGTGAAGTAAAAAGGATCCATTGCTGGGGAGATTTGTATGTGGTTTAATGGAGGGTGCTGTGCCCTCCCTGCAGGAAGGGGGCGCCACTCACCCTGTCATTATCTGCCATTTCTCTGCTTCTCTCCACACAGAGGAGACAGGAGCAGGGGAGGCAGATAGAAGCCCCGCCCACTGTCTGCCCAGCCACAAACGCCAGCCTGTGCAGAGGGGGATGGAGCCCTTACTTACTGTAAGTAACTGAAAATATAAGTGAGTGATTGTATGTGTGTGTGTGTGTGTGTGTGTGTGTGTGTATATCTTTATGTATGTGCCTGTGCAGAGAGGGATGGCTGGGGCCTTAGTGTGAGTGTGTATATATGAGTGATTGTATGTCAGTGTGTCTGTATGGTGTGTGTGTGTGTGTGTATATATATATAAATACACATCATACAGACACACTGGCATACACACACACACACACACATAGATTCACTTGCTCACACACACACACATACATATATATATATATATATATATATATATATATATATATATATAATGTGAGCAAGTGAATGTATGTATATGTGTGTGTATATATCTGTGAGTGAATGTATGTGTGTACCTGTATGTATGATGTGCCTGTTGGTTATATCTTTTAGTATATATTCCATGTTGTATGTATGTGTCAAAGTGTCTCTATGTATGTGTGTATATTTCTTATGTACTGTTTGTGCCTTAATGTTATGTGCTTGTATGTATTGTATGAAGCACATTATTAGGGAATTAATAGAGGAATGTAAGCACATTATATAGGGAATTTATGGAAGCACAGAATATATTTTATTTATATTGGAACATTATATTTTTATGTATTCTGGCACTGTGTATCGATCCTTAACCTGTTAAGGACCCAGGGCGTAAACTTACGTCCTGAGTCCCGGTACTGCGATATAACGCGGGGTCACACGGTGACCCCGCATCATATCGTGGTGGGCCCGGCGTCATAGTGAAGCCGGGACCCGCCGCTAATAGCGCGCAGCACTGATCGCAGTGCCTCGCGCTATTAACCCTTTAGCCGCGTGCTCAAAGCTGAGCCGCACGGCTAAAAACGAAAGTAAAAGTGCCCAGCTAGCTCAGGGAGCTGTTCGGGATTGTCGCGGCATCCCGAACAGCTGTAGCACAGGAGGAGGTCTTCTTACCTTCTCCTGCGCTGTCCGATCGCCGATGGAATGCTTCAAGCCTGAGATCCAGGCTTGAGCATTCAATCGCTGAAAACACTGATTGATGCATCTCCATAGGAATGAATCAATCAGTGTAAAAGATTAGTACATGTAATGTTATAGCCCCTCCTATAGGAGCTATAATATTGCATAAGAAAAGTGTAAAAAAATCATTAACCCTTTCAATTATCCCTTCCCCTAATAAAAGTTTGAATCACCCGGCATTTCCAAGAATAAAAAAAACACAGTGTAAATCAAAATAAACATATGTGGTATCGCCGCTTGCGGAAATGTCCGAATTATAAAAATATATCGCTTTTTAAACCGCACATTAAATGGCGTACGCGCAAAAAAATTCCAAAGTCCAAAATAGCGCATTTTTGATCACTTTTTATACCACAAAGTCTGATCAGAACAAAAATGGTGCTGCTAAAAACTTCAGATGACGGCGCAAAAAATTAGCCCTCATAGCGCCCTGAACACAGAAAAATATTTTCCTGCATGTATTCATGATTTTTTTCTGAAGTGATACAAAATCAAACCTATACAAGTAGGATATCATTTTAACTGTATGGACCTACAGAATAAAGATAAGGTGTCATTTTTACCAAAAAATGTACTGCGTAAAAACGGAAGCACCCAAAACTTATAAAATAGTGTTTTTTCATCAATTTTGTAGCACATTGATTTTTTTTCCCGTTTCACCTTAGATTTTTGGGTAAAATGACTGTCATTACAAATTAGAATTAGTGACGCAAAAAATAAGCCATCATAGAATTTTAGGTGAAAATTTTAGAGCTATGATTTTTTAAAGTTAAGGAGGAAAAATTGAAAATGAAAAAACGGAAAAAGCCCGGGTCCTTAAAGGGTTACTGGTGGCACAGTATAGTTAAATAATAGTGGCACAGTATATAGTTCATTAATGATGGCACAGTATATAATGAATTAATAGATGAATGGTGGCACAGTATATAGATCATTAATGGGGGTACGGTATATAATTAAAGGGAAACTGACAGGCTGTTTACTCGCACTAAACCTAATACACTAGGTTACAGTGCAGGAGAACAGGAGAAAGATAATGTTATACTTACTAAATGTGGACCAGCCATTTTCTAGGTATTGCCCCACATTGCTAATATGCAAATTCAGTCTTGTGCGCAAAGGAGGCGGAGCTTCCCTGCCTCCGTCCTGTATGCTGTGCTATGCCTGGCCGTCTTTGTATATTTATAATTCTTTTTTTGCCAACTTGTATATTGCAGCATGTAAGCATATATTAGTGTGGTGTCCATCTCTTCAGTGTAAGAACCAGAGCTGTGTGGAGATTCCTGCATAAGGTGGGTGCTGGGTGATTGGGGATGGGTGATTGGGGATGGGTGATTGGGGATGGGTGCTGGGTGATTGGGGATGGGTGCTGTGTGATTGGGGATGGGTGCTGTGTGATTGGGGATGGGTGCTGTGTGATTGGTGATTGGTGCTGGGTGATTGGGGATGGGTGCTGGGTGATTGGGGATGGGTGCTGGGTGATTGGGGATGGGTGCTGGGTGATTGGGGATGGGTGCTGGGTGATTGGGGATGGGTGATTGGGGATGGGTGATGGGTGATTGGGGATCGGTGCTGTGTGATTGGTGATTGGTGCTGGGTGATTGGGGATGGGTGCTGGTTGAGGCTGGGTACAGTGCACGTTCTGTCATATAGAGCTCAGATCGGGCATATAGGGGGAGATTTATTAAAACCTTTGCAGAGGAAAAGCCTTCTACAAAATGAAAGCAGCGATCTGATTGGTTGCTATGGGCGACTGCACCGCTCTTTCTCTGCACAGGTTTTGATAAATCTCCTCTATAATACAGTATATTATGGGGCAGCTGTCACATGTTTTCTGTAAATAGGACTGACAGCACAGCCAAAGTGTATATACACATGGCAGACCTCAGAGAAACTGTTCTTGACTTTATTTTACAAAAGCACCACTTTTAGGGGACTAGGAATGTCAAGGGGGCCTGGCCGGGAGTCCACTGTGTCCCTGGGCTGCAGCCCATTAAGTCTGGCAGACTTTTTTTAAATGATGAGAAGTGCCCTCTTTTTTTACTTGAGCCCCTGCCCTCTAAAATGTCTGTGCACGTCCCTGGTTCACACCACGTTTCTACTAATACGGGAGCGCAGCCGTATGGTAGTTCATTTCAATTAGCCGACCGGAGTGAAATGTTCGCTCCGGTTGGCTCATTTTATATGCGACTTTCCAACTGGACCTAAAACCGTGGTCGACTATGCAGTGGTCTCCAAACTGTAGCCTTCCAGATGTTGCAAAACTACAATTCCCAGCATGCCCAGGCAGTCAGTGCATACTGAAAGTTGTAGTTTTGCAACATCTGGAGAACCACAGTTATGAGACCACTACTTAGCGGTCTCCAAACTGTTTTCTCCCCAGTTGTTGCATAACTACAACTCTTAGCATGCCTTTCGGCGGTCAGTGCATGCTGGGAGTTGTCGTTTTGCAACAGCAGAAGGCACACTGGTTGGAAAACACTGAACAGAGTCTGTTTCCTAACTCAGTGATTCCAACCCATGTGCCTCCAGCTGTTGCATTACTACAACTTCCAGAATGCTATTCACCAACAAAAATAGGGGGACCAAGCCCCTAGAAGGAGAAAGTCACCACTGGTTTGCGAGAAGCATATAAACACCAAAAAAAGAAACCAGTAATGAAAAGTATAAATTTATTAAACAGATATGCAATTCGACATACATTTAAAATCAAGAGAAGTGTTTAAAACAGGGCACAACAGGAGCAACCACAGAAAAGTGGAGGGGGTATGGTAGGTCTGTATGCATGGAATACAGGGAAATGAGTAGTAATGGCTTGACAAAGCGTAAGCAAACATGAAATTTGAGTATGCATAAACTCAATCAATACTAGAGTAATAATGGGAGAAATAAATATCAGAAATAATGAATACTACAAGAAAACAGCATAAAGAAACAAATCAGTAACATCCTGCCATGCACTGCCTACCTACCACCTCCTACCCCAACGTACGTTTCGCTTAAGCTTCATCAGGGGGCGTGTCTAGAGCCCCAAGACAGGTGGGTATATATATGATCCTTTGGGCAATAGGAAAATGTTAGCAAATGAGTGGCATCTATATCGTCCACTCAAAGGTAAGTATCCCATCTCTAACCAATTGAGAGTAGCTATTATCCTATCCAATGATCGCCCAGTATTGTGTTAGGATGAAATACATATGCTCCTTGCGTCTGACGTCATAACTGTTGGCCGTGCCAACATATAGTGTGTGTGTACGCTGAGAAAAAACGTACAGCCAGGGGTGGGGGGCGGGATCCGCCCCTCACAGTCACGTGACTGCAGTGTAAGGCCACGAGCGCATACTAATGATGCGCTCGTCATGTGACCGCAAGTCCGCGTCACATGACTGGAAAGCAATAGAGAATAGCCCGATCCCGTCGCTGCAGATGTATAACTCCCATGCATCAGAGGTGACTGACCTCTGGTGGATGGAGGATGTATAACCCCAGCCGGCCCAGACAAACATAGACAAACAAACATTCAATTACATAGATTAGTGACGTGTGCACACAGAAAAACCACTGCAAACGTGAAAAGAAGATAGTAGTATTGAGTGAGTGATAATGATGAGTGATGAAAGTGTGAGTGTGGTATAGATGAGTGAATGTGTCAATGGAGGTTAGAAATACTAAGTACATAGGTGATAGTGAAATTATTATAAGTAGGCAAAAAAGGGGGGATCATAGAAAAAATCATAATGTGACATATAGAATAATGGTAACTGAGAGAACTAAGAGGATATAAAAAAATAAAAATATAAAATAATAATAAATAATAATAAAAAAATAAAAAATATGTACCGCACTGGCGTATAACACGCACCCCCATTTTAACAGGGAAATTTAAGTAAAAAAAAAAAAAAGGAAAATAAATGACTTGGACTAAATGCCACATCATCCCCCCAACTTCGTTTTCTTCTGCACCTCAGTTTGGTCCTGTCAACTCCAGTGCAACATTATTCCTTCCCTTTTATCAGTCCCTGTGCCACATTTACCCCTCTCATCGCCACCCCCCATGTCTCATCATTTCCCCATGTCTCATCATTTCCCCATGTCTCATCATTTCCCCCTGTCTCATCATTTCCCCCTGTCTCATCATTTCCCCCTGTCTCATCATCCCCCATGTCTCATCATTTCCCCCTGTCTCATCCCCCCTCATCATTTCCCCCTGTCTCATCCCCCCATCATTCCCCCCCCCTCATAATTTCCCCCTGTCTCATCATCCCCCCATCATGTTTCTCCTATGGCATCCAGTGGTCTTCAACCTGCGGACCCCCAGATATTGCAAAACTACAACTCCCAGCATGCCCGGACAGCCAACTGCTGTCCGGGCACGCTGGGAGTTGTAGTTTTGCAACATCTGGAGGTCCGCAGGTTGAAGACCACTCTTTCCCTTTCCTTACTTGTCTGCGCTTCAGCTGTCTTGCGGGGTCAGTGAAGCAGATGAGTTACGTCCTCTCCCGGCTTCTCTGATCACGAATGTCACTTTTCGGCGGTGACTACAGGAAATGAAGTGATGCCGCACAGAGAAGCCGGCAGAGGACGTAACTCATCTGCTTCACTGACCCCGTAAGACCCTCCGCCTGACCTGACCTGCCGAAGAGCAAACAGGTAAGGAAAATAAACAAAACTATAAAAAGCAGGGAAAGGGGGAATGATGAGGGAGGGGTAGGGAGGGAAAATGAAAAGTAAAACTCACTTATCCGCACGATCCACAGGAACTGGTGGATTGTGCGGGAGATGCTGATTAAAAGGTAGCGCAGATCCGGGCAAGGTAGGGCTCATTATAATCACTATCCACCACACCAGTACGTGTGGATAGTGCGGGAGAAAACAAGTGACAGTGCGGGGAGGAGACGCCGCTGGTCACTGATTTAAATCAGTGACCAGAAAACTTATTGGCGTATAACACGCAGGCAGACTTTTTGCCTTAAATTTAAGTTTTAAAAGTGCGTGTTATAAACCTGATAAGTGCAATTATTAGCAAGACTGTCTTGTAACGCTGAGCGCCCCGGTTCCTACTCCTGAACCGGAGCGCTCACTGCGTTTGCCCCCGCAGAGTGCCTCGGTCAGACGCACTGACCGGGGACACTCCGGTTCTGTCTCCAGCGGGGATGGGGTCCGCGTTGCGGGATGTCCCCGTGCGCGTCCCGCATCCCATCTTCACTTACCTGTGCCTGCTCTGGCTGTCTCCACTTCTCCCCTGACATGTGGTCCCCGGCGCGCGCGTCCCTGCACTATAGGCGCGCGCAGGCTGTGTAAAATTTAAAGGGCCAGTGCACCATTGATTGGTGCCTGGCCCAATCCAATTATTTAGCAGTTCCTATTAATGTACTCTGCCCCTTCCTGCCCTTGCCGGATCTTTGTTGCCCTAGTGCCCTAAAGAAAGCGTTTATTGTGTAATCCCTGCCAGTTGCTGTACCCCTTGCTAACGACTACCGCCTGAGAACCTTTGCTGCCTGCCCTGACCTTTTGCTACGTCTGACTACGCCTCTGCCTGACCCTTCTGTATCATGCCAGACTCAGCTTCCAGAGAGGTTGAGCCGCTACCGGAGGATACGACCTGCGAGTTACCGCCGCAGCAAGTCCATCCCGCTTTGGGGCGGGCTCTGGTGAAAACCAGTAACGTCTTAGAACCAATCCTCCGGTACGGCCCACGCCATCGCCTCTCTGGCACAGAGGATCCAAATCCTGTACCTGCTTCCTGCTATCAGTCCGGATACTTACATGTTTTATCAATAAAGGGGTATATACACAAAGCTGGTGTGTAAGGATCTGCAGTCCACCTACACTAGGAGTCCATTGGTAAACACGGCCTTACCACAATCAGCCGGGCACAAAACTTACGAATCTCCTACTGGCTAGGAGTCTCTTGACCTAATGGTCAGGCACAAGCTTAATGGTTACATTGCTGAACCTGGAACTGGAACAATCTTAGCATAGTCCTGCTAGGCACATATTTCTTGAACTTTTCTGTTGCTGAAAAATAAAAGTGGTTAGCAAGAAGAAACATAACAGTCATCACATGACAGTCCTTCAAAAGACATTTCTCCAAACTTTTCCTGTGCCTCTTCTAGACCCCCTAGCTCTTCCCACATCAGGGTCTGGCTGGGAGTTAATATAACTCTCCCACACCACATTGGTGAGAGTTGAGTGGGTCACAGTGGGATTCAAACTGACCAGGGGTTTGCTTGTCATCCTGGTTACTGGGATCAAGGTTGGTGCCCAAGGTTTTAGCCCCATCTCCATGTCAGGAGCGGGCCACATCACTTTTGTTGGTACCCTTGCAGCAGGCAAACTCTCATTGCTCCGAGAGGGCCTAGGTACAGTCGTTGGTGCCCGAAGATTAGGCCTACTTTCCTGGTCATGAGCAGGCCTTGGCACTTTGCCGCATTCTGAAGAAAATGACTGATGTTGTAGAGGCTCCTCCTCCTTGAGTACGTTGGTGGAGGCATCAGGAACAGGCCATTTCGACCTCAGGTTGAAGGGATCGGACTCCCAATCAGTTGAGGGAAAATATTTAAATGGAAGCTGTGTTGGGGCTGTTGGTCTGGTGACCGCAGCAGCCCATTCTCCTCGCAGACCCCGGACAGGGGTGTATTCCACAATTTTACCCACCTCTAGGGAGTAGAACTTTTTGTGAAGATATGGCCTCTGTACTGCTCGCCAGTTTAAGAGGATGATTTGCCCTGTGTGGCAATCTAGGAGTGTCCCATACCCTCTGACCTAGTCGAACTTGGCCACAATTGCTCTTCGTCGTTCTAAAGGCTCCTCCCCTTCTCGTGGATGATCCCACTTGCGGATGAACAGTGCTTCCATCTCTTTAGTGTTCTCCTGATAATGAATTATCTCCTCAGGAGGCAAATGAACATGCTTAGGGGTGTACAGTTCTCTGTGTCAGGCCTTGTCCATCAACTCAGCCAGCTCGGCTTCCTGACGGGCCCTTTCTCTTTGTGCAGTTGGGATTGGTGGGAGGGGCTTCCCAGGTGTAGGCTGCAAAACGGTGTGCATATGTGGTGTCCCGGTACCGTATTTCATACCTTACCTTTGTAGAGGTCCCCATAGTCAGAGTCCCTAGGAACGTCGGGGTCCCTCTCCTATAGTTATCCCCTTGTCACCCCTCAGTTAGTCTATGACTGTTGTGACACTCATGCAGGTTTGGTTGTGGAAGGCAGGTATATTTCTCCCAGGTTCCTTTCCTATGTGAGGTAACTCCAGAGCCTCTCACCTGCCAGGTGATTGATAAAGGTGAATGAGAGGGTGGATATAAAAGAGAAGCCAGGAGGTCAGATCTCTCTCTGTGGCTGAGGACACAGAACGCCTGTCTGTGGAGAGACTCATGTGAGTAAGGTTGCTGAAAGTATTTTTGTTAGCTGGCAGAGAGAAGCTCTCCAGCTGGTAGTGAGGGTCATCACTTGTATAGTTAGTGCCGGACAGGCAAGGTTTTTCTTTTGTTCCTGTATTGTTATTTTTATTTGGCTTGCAACCTTTCTAATAAACCTGACCAAGAGTCAGATTGCATGAACTTGCTGCTGTTTGCCTGATTTGGATAAAGACAGACACGTGTCCCTTTCCCTCAGCAAAGGGCGATCCCTGACACTTCCCACAAATTGGTGTCGGATGCGGGCAGCACGTTAAAGGTGAAGTTGTTTCTGGGACCCACAGATTTGGACAGCAAGCGGCTGTCACCACAGCAGAGGGTTCTGCACAGTGTGCCACAGCAGGAGCGAACTGTGTTAAAGTGACAAATAATGGATGATGTAGTGAAGGCCTTGGTGCAGTCTGTTGCTGCACAGCAAGAGGCTACCAGAGAGCAACAGCGTACAAATGCAACTCAGCAAGAGGCTACCAAAGAACAGCAGCATACAAATCGCCTGCTGGCGGCCCAGCTGACTGCTTTAACAGAGGCCTCAAATAAAGACCGCCAGATGTTGCAGGAGATGATGCAGTATGTGCAGCCACAGTCCACACAAAGAGATATCCGTGCGAACCAATATCTGCAAAAGATGACGCCGGAAGATGATGTGGAGGCGTTTCTTGCAACCTTTGAGAGGACAGCTACACGAGAAGCGTGGCCTAAGGAGCGTTGGGCGGGCTTGGTGGCCCCATTCCTCATAGGAGAAGCACAAAAAGCTTACTATGATCTTGAACCTGAGGCAGCCCAGGACTTTGATAAACTGAAAGCAGAGATCCTGGCCCGTTTGGGTGTAACCCTAGCGGTCAGAGCCCAGAGAGTGCACCAGTGGGCATACAATGTGGGTAAGCCACCACGTTCCCAGATGTTTGACCTCATCCATCTGACCAGGAAGTGGCTACAACCAGATGTTTTACCAGCACCTGAGGTGGTTCAACGTGTTGTTATGGACCGATACCTAAGGGCTCTACCACCAGCATTAAGGAAGTGGGTAAGCCACGGAGATCCCAAAACCGCAGACCAGCTTGTGGATCTTGTTGAACGGTATTCGGCGGCGGAGGAGCTGTTGAGTAACACCCAGTCCCAATCCTCAACCATCCGGACAGCAAAAGTTCCTGGTAAGACTGTTCTGGGGTTCATGGGAACTGGGAAGAATGTAAAGACTTCACATGAGAAGTATGAGACTGTGGGCTCAGGAAAGCCTAAAATGCAGGACTATGGACTGTGCAAAGATAACATAAGATGTTTTCGTTGCCATGAGTTGGGACATATTGCCATGAACTGTCCTTTGACTATTGAACCTATGCAATGTGATGCTACATTTTTGAAAAAACGAATGTCTATGTTTGCTCAAGTAGTGTGTACTGCTGCCAGCTCAGTCGGGTCTAAAAAACACCTGTGTGAGCTGACAGTAGATGATAAAAAGGTGGTTGCTTTGTTAGACTCAGGGAGTGTGGTAAGTCTGGTAAAGGCCAACATCATAGGTTCTTCTAACAGGCATCCAGACACTTTCACTGTAACATGTGTACATGGGGATACTTGTTAATACCAAACTGCTATTGCTTGTATTTCAACTCCTTATGGTTCTGTGTGTCACAAGGTGGGGATAGTCCCAGCTTTAATGCATGAAGTTATACTTGGTAGGGATTTTCCATATTTTTGGAAATTGTGGGAATACAATCTGGTAATTAAAGAGGGTACACCTGGTAGGCCCGCAACACCTGACTTAAGCCCTGAGCCAATTGAGAGTTCCCCAGTGGAGGATGTAGTTGGGGTGTCTGCAGAAAGGCCTTTAACCTTTCCCTTTTCTGTTATGACAGGGGATTTTGGAGAACCCCAACCAGAGACAGAAACTCAAGGGATCCCCCAACAATGTATACCTGATTTAGAGGACAGAAAAGATGACTTTCAAAGTGAGCAGTTAAAGGACCCCTCACTAGCTCGAGCCAGAGAAAATGTAAAAGTAATAAATGGGGTACAGGTCGAGCCTGGGGCTAGGCTTGCTTTCCCTTATATGTCCCTGGAAAATGATTTACTGTACCAGATAGATGAGGATACCGTACAGCAGCTAGTGGTTCCAAAGGCATTTAGGAGAACAGTTTTGGATCTGGCACATGGGCACATTGTAGGGGGGCATCTGGGGGTCCAGAAAACTACAGAGAGAATTTTGCTTAGATTCTTCTGGCCCGGTGTACATCATGATATAAAAGAGTATTGTGAATCATGCCCAGAGTGTCAGATGTCTGCTCCTAAGCCCCATTTTCGCAGCCCCCTAGTTCCCTTACCTATAATTGAGGTACCGTTTGAACGGATTGGGATGGATTTAGTTGGTCCCCTGGTAAGGTCAGCCTGTGGTCACCAACATATATTAGTCATAATGGATTATGCTACACGCTATCCAGAGGCTATACCTTTGCGTAATACATCGTCTAAGACCATTGCAAAGGAGTTGGTTCAGGTGTTCAGTAGAGTGGGCATTCCAAAAGAAATACTTACAGATCAGGGAACTCCCTTTATGTCTAAAGTGATGAAGGAACTTTGTAAGTTGTTTAAGGTGACTCAATTACGCACCTCAGTCTATCACCCTCAGACTGATGGCTTAGTGGAAAGATTTAATAAGACCCTAAAGCAGATGTTAAAGAAAATAGTGGACAAAGATGGGAAAAATTGGGACTTTTTGCTTCCATATTTATTGTTCGCAGTAAGAGAAGTGCCTCAGTCGTCCACAGGGTTCTCCCCATTTGAGCTGGTATATGGTAGACATCCCCGTGGGTTGTTAGATGTGGCAAAAGAGACTTGGGAAGGGCAGGTCACTCCCTACAAAAGTGTGATAGAACATATTTCACAAATGCAAGATAGAATTTCAGCCGTGATGCCAATTGTTAAGAAACACATGGAACAGGCTCAAGGTATGCAAAAAAGGATTTATGATAGGGGTGCTAAGGTTCGTACCTTTGCGCCAGGAGATCGAGTGTTGGTACTTATTCCTACTGTAGAGAGTAAGTTTCTGGCCAAATGGCAGGGTCCGTACTCTATTATTGAAAGAGTAGGCGAGGTGAATTATAAAGTTCACCAACCAGATAAAAGAAAACCTGAGCAGATTTACCATGTGAATCTAATCAAGTCTTGGAAAGACAGGCAAGCTCTAGCTACGACGGTCATTTTGCCAGCCTGTGATGGTACTGGGATACCTAATGTTAATATAGCTGAGTCTCTGTCTGACAAGCAAAAGAAAGAAGCTAGACAGTTGGTGATTCATAACAAAGACTTCATTTCTGACAAACCAGGGCAGACACCTCTCATAAAACATGACATTATAACGGAACCTGGAGTAAGGGTACATGTAAGGCCCTATAGAATCCCTGAAGCTAGGCGAGAGGCAGTATCTAAGGAGGTGAAAGAGATGCTGGAATTGGGGGTGATTGAAGAATCTCATAGTGAGTGGTCGTGCCCAATCGTATTAATTCCAAAACCGGATGGTACTATACGATTTTGTAATGACTTTAGAAAGTTAAATTCTGTGTCTAAGTTTGATGCATATCCTATGCCAAGGGTGGACGAGCTTATAGACCGGTTGGGCACAGCTCGCTACATCACCACACTAGATCTAACGAAAGGTTATTGGCAGATTCCTCTGACTGAATCTGCCAAAGAAAAGACAGCACTTTCCACACCTGACGGGTTGTTTCAGTATGTAAATATGCCCTTCGGCTTACATGGGGCTCCCGCGACCTTCCAAAGGTTAATGGATAGAGTGTTAAAACCACATAGGAAATATGCTTCGGCCTATCTCGATGACATAGTGATACATAGCCCAGACTGGGAGACTCACCTTTCGGACGTACAGGCAGTAATTGACAGTTTACAGGTAGCAGGTCTGACAGCTAACCCTAGAAAATGTTGCATTGGTTTAGAAGAAGCCAAATATTTGGGCTACATAATCGGAAGAGGTATAATCAAGCCCCAGATTGATAAAATTCAAGCAATCCAGAAGTGGCCCCAACCTCTGAATAAAAAACAGGTGAGGGCCTTCCTGGGAATTACAGGTTATTATAGACGGTTCATACCTAATTTTGCATCCATAGCTAATCCCCTGACTGATCTCACCAAGGGAAAAGACTCAATAATGTTAAGGTGGAACCCTGAAGCAGAAAAAGCGTTCCAAACATTGAAATTGGCCCTTTGTTCCCAGCCAGTCTTGGTCACACCAGACTTTAAAAAGGAGTTTGTGGTGCAGACAGACGCCTCTGAGACAGGAATAGGGGCTGTCCTGTCACAAATCAGGAATGGAGAGGAACATCCTGTGCTTTATTTAAGCAGGAAGCTGAATAAGCATGAGAGAAATTATGCAATTGTAGAGAAGGAATGTTTGGCCATCAAGTGGGCCCTTGAGTCCCTCAAATATTATTTGTTGGGAAGAAAGTTTAAGTTAGTAACTGACCATGCCCTTCTGAAGTGGATGTATCTAAGTAAAGAGAAAAATAGCAGGGTAACAAGATGGTTTCTAGCTCTGCAGGCCTACAACTTTACAGTAGAGCATAGGTCTGGTCGGCTGCAGGGAAATGCAGATGCATTGTCACGTGTTCACTGCCTTTTGGTTACAGGTGCTCATCCCCAGTGGCCTGAGCAGAGGGGGGGGGGATATGTGACACTCATGCAGGTTTGGTTGTGGAAGGCAGGTATATTTCTCCCAGGTTCCTTTCCTATGTGAGGTAACTCCAGAGCCTCTCACCTGCCAGGTGATTGATTAAGACTGTTGAGACCCAATTAGCTCCTAGCAGGCTATAACTACCCCTCCCCCTTATTACAATAATTAATTAAATAATAACTGACACAACAACAATTCAACTTTTTATGGGTGGGGATCGGCCACAGCTTTATTTATAAAATTACTTATATAAATAACAATTTAACTGTAACAAAGACACCGATTGGCTTCTTGCCAACCCGAGAGGTGCTGCCACACTGTCCTGTGTGAAGGTCTACCCCGGGTTGACCCCGCTTTCACCGTCTTCTTACCGCCACGGAGGAGACCAGTTAGCCCTACACTGGGCTCCGACCCCCACCCAAGAGATACTGGATAGCCAACACCTGGGGCCACTTCAGCCCCCCGGACACACCCAACACATTTCCTCTCCAGGAAATCCGCCCAACACATTTCCTCTCCAGGAAATCCGCTCAACACATTTCCTCTCCAGGAAAACCGCCCAACACATTTCCTCTCCAGGAAAACCGCCCAACACATTTCCTCTCCAGGAAAACTGAGGTACCTGCCGCCAGGACCTATTTCTTATATAAATTTGTATTCATTCATTTTATTTATTAATTTTTTTTTTTTTTTTTTTAATAACTCTTGTGCGAACACATCTCTCACACTCACCCATACATCGAAGAGAGCCGCAGCACTCGCACCACCTTGCGGAAAACCACTCACAAAACATAACACATATGGGAAACATCAAACTGGGCGAAAATAGCAACGCAACATGCAGATCGCCAGCGCCCCACGCGCTACCCTCTCCGGAAACCAAGCCATCTCCGCCGGCCCCGATACAAAAGAGGGCGAATCTCAAACTCACAACACCCCATCCTATCAAAGAAAAGCAAAACCCAAAACAGACAAAAAACTCGAAACTGAATAATCGGGGGCGTGGAGCAAAAAAGAAAAAAGGGGGGGGGGCGCCCCACAGCCGCCCCATCAAGCAATAGGACGACAACCCGAAAAAACTGTCATTCGCTGACCCCCATGCAGCACAAGCTGCGCTACCTGGATCGCCGAAGCAGTCTCGGACAAAAAAGGGGGCCTTTAATTTTTATAATATTTTTATTTTTTTTATTTTTTTATTACTGTGTCGCAAATTGCACAAAATAGGCACCCAAAAAACAGACACCCCAGTCCCAGATGAGGAGAAAGGAAGTGCCCCATCCACATAGCCCCGAAAAAAGCCAGCGCAAACCTCGGATGAGCAAAACGACGCAAAAGCGGCAACCAAAAATCCGACCCGCAGCTGCCACCAAGTGACCCAAAACTGATAGGAAAAACCGTTCGCCTACAGCAAGGCCACCCACTCGCGGGCCCAGCCCCTAGGTACTCACCAACATCCCACCAACCGCAAAGTAGAAAAGAAAAAATTACCCCCCGCCATGCGCCAACCGCACCCCACTGGGTCGCAGCACAATGGGAAAGCCACCCACCTGTTTTCTCCTTTTTTTGAATAGAAGGTGATTCACATGAACAGGTGAAGATACCCAGCGTCATGTACTAAGAATGTTATTTGGATGCACAGAGAACACAGCCCAAATCTCAAACCTCCTTGGAGAGGTGACAGCGCAGTCAACCTCCGTCATCACATCATATGAAAACGAAATAGGAATAAACATCAGAGCCCGGAAGGTTACTACAAAGGGCATTCCAGGTACCAAAAACAAATCCCCTATCCACAGACACATTTGGAACCTCCGGGACCCCCCTCCACTGTAGACATCCCGGCCACCACATCACCAACCACTCGCAAACGCCTTACCGTGAGTGTGACCAAGTCGCAGGAGCAACCAAAGCGGACCAAGAAATACACACCAAACTCCACGATGACCCACGGGCCAGCCACACAGGCAAACCTTCCGACTCCGCCCGAGGGAGCAACCTCCGGAACCACTGCCAGAGCAAAACGAGACAAAGCGTCAACACCCACTTCAAACAGCGAAGCACTAGGCACAACAAGCCGAACACAAGAAGAAATCCGCAAGAGTAATATCAGTGACAACTCCCCGAATGTCAGACCGACAACACGCCACGATCACTCAAAGCACCCAAGAAAAGAAGAAAAGTAACACCAAATTAGAGCGCTACCAAGCGCAGGGGCCAAACCAACCCACACAGTATCGTTACAAGTCCAGAACATGAGCTGCCGAAGCAAGCACCCAAAGTCCCACAACCAATACCAAGGCAAAAGCGCTAACAAAACCCAAGCATGGCAGAAACCCACTGACTACCAAGACCCAGGGCTAAACCACCCAGCAGCACCACTGGGAAACCAAACCACACCAACAACCAACCAAACCGGCCACATCCGGAAACAGAGCGAGCTTCCCGTGAGCCGCAACGGGGGACAGAAAGCAGGCATGTCCACTGCACGACACATGAAAAAACCCCAACCAGCCGAAACGTCAGCCCTTAGTGCACCCGGGGCACATATGCGGGGGCACAGATACCACACACCCTCGGCGGCCAGAGACAACCTGGAGGAAAAAACTCCGCCCGGAACCATATTCCACGTGGAACAATCAGGAAACCAGCAACCAGTAACCAGGGCACCTAGCGAGCCCCGAAGAAACCAAAACAGAGAAAACGCAATCACACCCTGACCACAGGAAAGCAGCAGACCAACACCAACGTGGCATGCGGAACCCATGCTAATCTACTCAGTATTGTTCCAATTTTAACATATGTGCTGCCGAAGCGAGCACCAAATATGGAACGCTTCACAATTTGCATGTCAGCCTTGCAACAACAAACCACACCCCCACAAGCGCAGAGCACAGTAGAATCGCCCTCCGGAATACCACCACGAACAGAAAAACTCACAAGGCCAGGCAAACAGAGACTCAAGCGAACCTACCCCCAGAGACTCAAGCGAAACCTACCCACCGAACACATCAGCTAAAGCACCCAAAACGACATACAGAAGTCCCATGCCTACCAGAGATTGGGAAAATACGGAGAGATTAACCAAACAAAAAGGGGAGAAAACCAAAAGAAACAAAACCGTAACTGGGCGGCACCCACCGAATCAGGAAAAGGAACAAGCCGCAGGAGCCAAGTCTGCCAAACCCCGGCCACCCAGAGCGTGAGGCCAAAAGGGCACTCGCCGCAGAAAACATTATATTTTTTTTTTTACTTTTTTATGATACCCTACCAAAGCACCCTGAAATAGAGGAGGAAAGCAGGATTAGAACTCTGGTCTCCCACACAATTCACATTCAACTGATGGCAGCTCAGACCACTGACCTACAGCCAGAACCCAAGAAGAGATGTACTCAACTCCCAACCAGAGACCAAACTCAACATACACACAGAAACAAAAGGACAAACACTGCACAAAACGCAGCCATAAGCACACTAACCGGGGAAGGGGCCAAGCCCCGCATCAGAACACCCACCAATTCCAGAAGATGGAGAAGCCAACAGCTGGAAGAATCACTTCACCACCGCCGCAGGCGTGGGACAAGGCAAGTCGGAGACCGCCGGGTCGCGGGCACTCCGCCACCACACTCACTACCCCTCCACGGGGGGCATTGGAGAGGCAGGAGGAAGAAGGGGGGGGGGAGATCTGGGAACACGGGGCGGAGAGGTGATGGGGGGGGGGGGCAGATGCAGTGGGCAGGGGGGGTGTGGTAAGGGGAGAGGTGCCAGCGTGGGCGGAGTGAGAAGCTGGGTAAATGAGAGGGGATGATAGGAGAGCTCAAATAGTTTGCGCCGTAATCCGAAAGAGCCCGCGGTACCCTTGCCATTTTCTCGGATTGTTTTTTTTTTTTATTATTATTATTTTTTTTTGTGAACGCCGTTTATTAATACATACAGTAGAAAAATTGACCGAATATGCTAAACAGAAATGCAATTTGTATATTAAATTACCAATATTATTTATTATGTATATCACGTGTATAATGAAATTTAATATTTATTTATTTCTTTTAATTAAAAATTATTTTATTTGAATTATTCATTTATTTATATTTGCGTGTACGCCATAGACGGGACACTTCTAACGACGACATATTGTTATACCCCAGACATGCACGCATGAGGAGATACCACATACATGCATGTCTGCAACACACATATTTTTATTTAAATTTTTTATTTATTTTTTTTATTTTAATTTTTTTTAGTTATACCTATATATACATACATACACATATATACACTTTTATTTATTTATTTATTTATCGATTTTTTTTTATTATTATTTTCATTTATATATATATATATATATATATATATATATATATAATTTTTTTTTTTGTATTATTTTTTTATTTATTTATTTATTTTTGGGATGGGGAAAAGGGGGCAAACCAAACTTTTATTATTGAAGGGTTAAATGACCTTTATTGACTTAATTCTTTTTTTTGTTTTTTTTTTGTTTGCAATGTTATAGCTCCATAGGAACCATAACCCTGCACACACTGCTACTAAAACTGATCACTTGCCATGTATTAACATGGCAATGATCGGTGCTATCAACGATTGATTGCTCAAGCCTGAATTTCAGGCTTGGAGCAATCAATCAACGAGCGGACGCGCAGGAGGCAGGTAAGTGACCCTCCTGCTGCGTCCCAGCTGATCGGGACAACGCAATTAGATCGCGATTGTCCCGGTAAGCCCGACTGAGCAGCCGGGATGCTTGAAAGTACATCTTCAGACGTGGCGATGAACTTAGATCGCCGCATCTAAAGATGTAATGCTGGACATCTGCCCGATCGGCGATGTCCGGCGTAGCATGGGTCCTGGTTGCTAAGAGCAACCGGGACCCCACGGATATAACGCGCGCTCACCTTGTGAGCGCGCATTATATCTGAAGGAGCGCAAATGGACGTTAATAAGCGTCCATTTGCACATAGGGAGTTAAAACAGAGCCTCCAGAGCCAGGGGGGGGGGGAACAGGGGGGGGAACAGGGGGGGGAGACGGAGGGGACCGCAAAGAAGAAAAAGAGACGGAGGGGGACAGGGGGGGGACAAGGAAAACAGCAGAGCATGCTCATAAGGAGCATGCCCATAGGGAGGGATACAGGCACAGGCAGGGGAGAGGGCTTTGGCCACGGGCAGGGAAGAGGGCAAAAGGAACGGGCGGGACAGGGCTCACAGGGACTATAGTGGGTAGGAGAGCGGGACTGTGAGAGGTCCGCCAGCCTCCCAAACCCGCCTCGGGTGCAACAGGAGGGGAGGCCAGCTCAGCCATAAGGGAGCATGCCAGCCCTCACCCTCCTGCTCCATCCAGGCCATAAATAAGGGGCAGACACATACCAGCCAGCAGTCAAAACTCCGGGTCCTGGGCAGATTGAGGGGGAAGGGAGGCACCACAGCTATAAATACCCAGGGGAGGGCCCCTGAAAGCCCGGGAAACTATTAGATCCCTGATTGGTGCACTCCTTCCCCCCCACCCATGGGACATACCACTATAGTTACCAACAAGTTTTTACAGATGGGGGAGGGGGCTAAAAACCTTGCCTGTATATTTCTTAACCCCTTAACTGCTCACCAGTCAGGGGGCAAGCTAGTTATGCACAGCTTGCCCCTCCAGGTGAATGAGAGGGTGGATATAAAAGAGAAGCCAGGAGGTCAGATCTCTCTCTCTGGCTGAGGACACAGAACGCCTGTCTGTGGAGAGACTCATGTGAGTAAGGTTGCTGAAAGTATTTTTGTTAGCTGGCAGAGAGAAGCTCTCCAGCTGGTAGTGAGGGTCATCACTTGTATAGTTAGTGCCGGACAGGCAAGGTTTTTCTTTTGTTTCTGTATTGTTATTTTTATTTGGCTTGCAACCTTTCTAATAAACCTTACCAAGAGTCAGATTGCATGAACTTGCTGCTGTTTGCCTGATTTGGATAAAGACAGACACGTGTCCCTTTCCCTCAGCAAAGGGCGATCCCTGACACTTCCCACACTGTATAGAAGTTCTTATAAATATAAGTATAAATGTGTTTATATTTAATTGCCTACCTGTTTAGTGTAGCAGGACCTGCGGGTCACATGATTAGGTTAGAAGTCTATGGTTTTGCTACAGAACTTTTGGAGGTTCCCATGACATGTTCACCCACAATGCAATGTAACGGTGAGTGACAGTTGTTATGGACCAATCCAAAACGGCCAGCCCCTGCCCATATAAGGGTGCTGCGTCATCTTGATCGCTCTCTTGGGTTGCTGATTCTGGAAGAGGTAGGACCTTCGCAGCTTACAAGACTATTTACTAGGCCAAAGCCTTGCGGCCTTGGCCTCTAACATAGCGGATATACTAAGCAATTCCCTGCTACTCACCGCAAGATCACTGGACCTAAACGCACCCTTAAATCCAGCGCATCTATGCTACAAAATCCCTAAGAAGCTAAATTGAGCTTATCTGATCCCAACCAACTGTCAATCGCTGCTCAGCTATATCTATAGAGACTCTGTTATCTGGACTGTTACTATTGCTGCATGTACAGAAATTCTTCAGTAAAAGTTCCTGCAAGTTTTCAGTTAACAGTGGTTGTGGACAATCCTTTATTTCTGCATCACCTATTGTTCTTGGGAAGGGTGGCAATAGGCCAATCGAGATTACAGAATTTAACCCTCACCCTGGCGTCATGAGTGACAAGGGTTAACAGCACTCTTTACTATTCTGAACAGCAACACCCTAACTACCCTACACCCCACAAGGCTTTACCCCCTAACGCTAAAAACACATATATTCAATAAATCCTGGCCCGTCCCCAAAAATCCACTGGGAAAATCTGGTGAGCTCGGTTGTGCACTCGGCAAGCTGGACAGGGGTATTTCAGGCTCAGGGCTGGAGGCGGAAGAGAAGGCCGCCTCTGGCGGGGTACTCACTGATGACTCCTCCGACGGGATCTCGGCCCATGAGCCCCAAGTCCTGTGGTGAGGGGACAATCTCACTGGTGATGCTACTCCAGGTGTCCCAGCGCAGTCTCCTGGAGGTGTATCCGGCCAGTCATCATCATCGTCGGGCAGTGGGAGAAGATTGCAGGCCCCATCTTCATCCAACGACAACCACTGCAGACGGTCGGCAAGTTCGTGTAACAGTTGGGCTGCGATTGCCACAACTTTCCATTGTGCCGGCGCCATCTTGGTGCTCTCACCACGTGGAACGTTGCTCTGCTCCATGTCTGTACTCTCCGGCTCTCTGTGCAGACTGAAGAGGTCGCTGTGCAGGGTGTACTTTATACTGGGCTTCCCCAAAATGGCTGCCGGCAGGAAGAACGTCATCGGTGCAGCCCCGACTTCCGGTCCTCCCAGAAACAACTCCTCTGTCTCAAAGTTCCCTTTCGGCTGCGATACAGCAACTTGGCAGCCACGCCCAGGGGCGGGACGTGGCGCAGCGTGGGACTTTTTCGCCCGCATCTCCGGCAGCAGGTCAACTCTTCCTGTGCTGACCGGACCAGAGGATCGTAGCATGTATTCATTTTGCAGTTTACACATTCTTGCAGCAAATAAATCTTCGCCTCCCCCCCTTACTTTTCGCGTGGCCCCCTTGTAATGCACACCACACGCACCGCTCTTGTACACTGTAATGCCGTTTGTAGCACATGAATAAAGTCCTTTATATTAAAGGGGAGTACACGTTCACTAGTGGCAACAGCAGCAGGCACACACCTGAATCCTGTTCGTGAGACGCCAAAAAGGCTTTGTGGTACGCCTTGGGGGTATGTAGGGTAGTTGGGGTGTTGCTTTTCTGGATAATAAAGGGCACTGTTAACCCTTGTCACTGTAATGGTGCTGGGCCTATCGCCACCCTTCCCAAGAGGGATAAGTTAGTGCGTAATAAATGGATTGTCCACAACCACTGTTTAACTGAAAACTTGCAAGAACATTTACTGAAGATTTTCTGTAGCAGGTAATATCAATAACAGTCCAGATAACAAAGTCATTTTGTAGTTGAGCAGCGATTGACAGTTGGTTGGGATCAGATAAGCTCAGTTTAGCTTTTAGAAGATTCTGTAACATAGATCCGCTGGATTTTGGGGTGCGTTTAGGTCCAGTGATCTTGCGGAGAGTAGCGGGGAATTGTAGATCTATAACCGCTTTGGTAGAGGCCGAGGCCGCAAGGTTTTCGCCTAGTAAACGTACTTGAAAGTTGCGGAGCTCCTACCTCGTCAAGTGTCAGCAACCCAAGAGAGCGAGTAATGGCCACAGCTCCCTTATATGGGCAGGGGCTGGCCGTTTTGGATTGGTCCAGAACAACTGTCACTCACCGTTACACGGCATTGTGGGTGAACACATGACATAAGAACCACCAAAGGGCCTTCAACATACCATAGAGTTCTGAGCAGCGGATCACATGACCTAAGGTCCTGCGACGCCAAACAAGTGAGTAATGCAATATACATATTTACAGTGATAACATTTATAAACATTAACTTACTAAGGGGTGACTAGGGGCTAACTAGGGAAGCGGTCCCCCACAGTCCTAGGGACTCTGACTGTGGGGACACCCCCCCCACCAAGGCACAGTATGAAATACGGTGCCGGGAGACCACATATGCAATTGCAGTGTAATGCCGATCAGATCTAGTATATGATGGGAACCTACACTAAACAGGGTCACCCCACTTGGGTGTAGGCTACAAAATATTCTCATGGAGGATCCAGCTTTACTCTGCTATTATTAATATGAGCCCTGGACAGATGGGTGGAGATCACAACCAAGATGGCTGCAGCCACTCCTTTACGAGTACAATACAATAAAACGTCATTGACTATAGTAAAATCACAGTGAAAATTGGCAAAACAATAAGATGTGGGCCCAGGGATTACTGAGGATCTGACCATGTTTATTCTCTAGACCAGGGGTCTGCAACCTTTAAGACAAAAAGAGCCACTTGGACCCGTTTCCGAAGAAAAAAAAAAAACTGGGAGCCGCAAAAACCCCCTCCCCTCTGATGCCCTGGTTGGGATACACTGGCATACACACACAAAAGGGACTACAACTCCCAGCATGTGTTATTCAGGAGTCTTCAGTCTGTGGTATAACACCAGCGTGCTGCCTCTGTAGTCTACTGGGAGTTGTAGTTCACCAACACCTCTATTGTATCTCAGTAGTCTCCTGGGAGTTGTAGTTCACCAACACCTCTATTGTATCAGTATTCTCCTGGGAGTTGTAGTTCACCAACACCTCTATTGTATCTCAGTAGTGTCCTGGGATTTGTAGTTCACCAACACCTCTATTGTATCTCAGTAGTCTCCTGGGAGTTGTAGTTCACCAACACATCTATTGTATCTTAGTAGTCTCCTGGGAGTTGTAGTTCACCAACACCTCTATTGTATCTGAGTAGTCTCCTGGAAGTTGTAGTTCACCAACACCTCTATTGTATCTTAGTAGTCTCCTGGGAGTTGTAGTTCACCAACACCTCTATTGTATCAGTATTCTCCTGGGAGTTGTAGTTCACCAACACCTCTATTTTATCTCAGTAGTTTCCTTGGAGTTGTAGTTCACCAACACCTATATTGTATCTGAGTGGTCTCCTGGGAGTTGTAGTTCACCAACACCTCTATTATACCAGTAATCTCCTGGGAGTTGCAGTTCATACACCAGTGTTTCCCAATCAGGGTGCCTCCAGATGTTGCAAAACTACTACTACCAGCATTCCCTGGTTGGGAAATACTGGCATACACACACATAAGAGGGACTACAACTCCCAGCATGTGTCATTCAGCAGTCCCCATCCCCCCATCATTCCCAGTATGATATTTATTCCCCTGCAGTCTTTACATCCCCAGCCTGTGAAATATGTCTCCTCCAGAAACCTTCCCCAGCCCCTGCAATGCAGTATGTCTCCTCTCCCCTCCCCCGCTCTGTGTTTCCCCTGTGCAAACATGAAACCTTCCCTGTGAAAAATTAGGTCCTGTCTGTACAGAGCTGGGGGAGGGGAGGAGCTTTTCCCCCATGAAAACATGAAACCTCCCCGTGAAAAATGAGGTCCTGTCTGTACAGAGAAGGGGGAGGGAGGAGCTGTGTCCGTTCTCACTCTCCCACTGTCTCCTTGTATTATGCAGAGCTGCGCTCTCGCGCTCTTCATCCTCTGTGAGGGGGCGTGGCTTAATTATCTGCAGACGTGCGGTGAAAAAATCAAACCCATGGCTCTGCCCTCGATCCTCCCCGCTGTAGCTTAGGAAAACTTGCCCCTCCCTTTTTCACCTCACACCGGAGCCGCGGCAAAGGTGTAAAAGAGCCACATGCGGCTCCGGAGCCGCAGGTTGCCGACCCCTGCTCTAGACTAATTTGGGTTATATTGTTCTGCTTGTTTATGTCACTCATTGTAGATCACTATTTACTAATGTTACACTTTATTAGTTGCTTACAATTTGCACTTTATGTTCTTACACCACTTATAGAAGGAAGGAAAATATTGTCTTGTACTTAAAAGGGTACTCTGCCCCTAGATATCTTATACCCTATCTAAAGGATAGGGGATAAGATGTCTGATTGCGGGGTCCTGCCACTGGGGACCCTCACGATCTCGGCTGCGGCACCCTAGACAATCCGTTGCAGGGAGCGAACCGTGCTGGATGACTGGTGATGCAGGGCGGAGGATTGTGATGTCACGGTCATGGCCGCTTGTGACGTCACAGCCACGCCCCCTCAATGCAAGTCTATAGGAGGGGTGTGACAGCAGTCACGCACCCTCCCATAGACTTGCATTGAGGTGGTGTAACCGTGACATCATGAGCCTGCTGCCCCCCCACACATAAAATATATTTTAAAAACATATGTGTGTGTGAAACATTGACCATAGATTTGTTGGGCAGAGGCTGGGAAACTGGAAAATACAGCTTTCACAATTAGAAAGTCGTTGGATCCATCGATTACAAACCCTACATCCCCATGGGTTAAATGACCACATCAGTTTGTCCCTTTTATCTAGATTCCACCTTTTCCAATCTGTGGGTTTATGATCACTTAGTCTAGTGTCTTCCAGCAGGCCCCTGTGGTCATGTCGTGGACCACAGGGACCTTATTTTTAGCAGTTTTTATTGGTTTTAACTGTTTACATGTTCACATCCCCCATTTTAGTGCTCGGGATATGCTCATTCAATCTAGGTTTGTCCTTCGTTTTTATTATACTCTTGTTCGATTACAAAGGAAGGGGGTCTTGGGGTCGAATATCTGCTTTAGGTGTGGGACAGAGAGGGGCACCTTCTTATATGCGGTTTGGACTTGCTCCTGTGTTGTGTAGTGGTGCTCGCAAATATTCGCAATGCTAAATTTATTCGCTCTATAGCACTATATATTCGCAATTACGAATATTCACTTTTTTTCACAATACATATCACAGAGATCATCCCTCTCTGCTTCCAGCTTGAGTGGTGTAAAGAAGGCTCTAATACTACTGTGGGAGACTGGCACGCGAATATTCGCATATTGATCCCTCCTTTCTTTTAGCTTGTGGGCCAATGAGAATGATGCAAATACAGTTGTTGGAGTTTAGCAACATACCCAGCAACCAATAGGAAAGTATCCCACCCCTTCGCTATGGGTGGGTTCACACCACATTTCTACCCATATGGGAGCGCACCCGTATGGTAATTCTATTCAATGAGCCAACCGGAGTGAAACGTTCGCTCCGGTCGGCTCATTTTTGCCCCGTATGCGCTTTTCCAACTGGACCTAAAACCGTGGTCGACTATGCAGTGGTCTCCAAACTGTAGCCCTCCAGATGTTGCAAAACTACAATTCCCAGCATGCTCAGACAGTCATTGCATGCTGAAAGTTGTAGTTTTGCAACATCTGGAGAACTAAGTTTGGAGACCACTACTTAGCGGTCTCCAAACTGTTCTTCCCCAGTTGTTGCAAAACTACAACTCCTAGCATGCCTTTCGGCGGTCAGTGCATGCTGGGAGTTGCAGTTTTGCAACAGCAGAAGGCACACTGGTTGGGAAACACAGAACTAGAGTCTGTTTCCTAACTTAGTGATTCCAACCCGTGGTGGTTCCGAAAATCTGTCAGACACCTGTGGGGTGTAAATGCTCACTGCACCCCTTATCACATTATGTGGTGGGTGTAGATTCCAAAATGGGGTCACATGTGGGGGGTCCACTGTTCGGGCACTATGGGGGCTTTGTAAACACGCGTGGCCTTCAATTCCAGACACATTCTCTCTCCAAAATCCCAATGGCGCTCCTTCTCTTCTGAGCATTGTAGTTCGCCCGCAGAGCATTTTACATCCACATATGGGGTATTTATATACTCAGAAGAAATGGGGTTACAAATAGTGGGGAGCTTTATTTCCTATTTTACCTTGTGAAAATGAAAAATTTAGGGTAACACCAGCATTTTAGTGAAAAAAAAATTGTTCTCAGTTTCCCATCCAACTTTAACAAAAATTCTTCAAACACCTGTGGGGTGTTAAGGAGCACTATACACGGTGTTACGTTCCGTGAGGGGTGTAGTTTCCAAAATGGGGTCACATGTGGGTATTTATTTTTTTGCATTTATGTCAGAACCTCTGTAAAATTAGCCACCCCTGTGCAAATCACCAATTTAGGCCTCAAATGTACACAGTGAGCTCTCACTCCTGAGCCTTGTTGTGCAGAGCATTATACGTCCACATATGGGGTATTTCCGGATTCAGGAGAAATTGCGTTACAAATTTTGTGGGTCTTTTTTCCTTTTTCCACTTGTGAAAAGAAAAAGTATGGGGCTACACCAGCATGTTAGTGTAAAAATTTGTATTTTTTTACACTAACAGGCTAGTGTAGACCCCAACTTTTCCTTTTCATAAGGGGTAAAAGGAGAAAAAGCCCCCAAAAATTTGTAATGCAATTTCTCCCGAGTACAGAAATACCCCATATGTGGCCCTAAACTGTTTCCTTGAAATATGACAGGGCTCTGAAGTGAGAGAGCACCATGTGCATTTGAGGACTAAATTAGGGATTGCATAGGGGCGGATATAGGGGTATTCTATGCCTCTGATTCAAAAACAGGGTGCCTCCAGCTGTTGCTAAACTCCCAGCATGCCTGGACAGTCAGTGGCTGACCGGAAATGCTGGGAGTTGATGTTTTGCAACAGCTGAAGGCTCTGTTTTGTAAATACTGCCATATGATATATTTTTCATTTCTATTGGGGGGGGGGGGGGCAGTGTAAGGGGTGTATATGTAGTGTGTTACACTTTATTATATGTAGTGTAGTGTTTTTAGGGTATATTTGCACAGGAGAGTTTACGGTGAGTTTCCCGCTAGAAGTTTGTGCTGTGGTGGGAAATTTGCCGCACCTCAAACTTGAAACAGGAAACTCACGGTAAAGCCACCCGTGAAAATGTAACCTGTACGTTCACATGGGGGGGCAAACCTCCAGCTGTTGCAAAACAACTCCCAGCATACATGCTGGGAGTTGTAGTTTTGCAACAGCTGGGAGCACACTAGAGGCATACTGGTTGGAAAACCTTCAGTTAGGTTCCAAACAGTGTGCCTCCAGCTGTTTCAAAACTACAACTCCCAGCATGTACTGGGAGATGTAGTTATGCAACAGCAGGAGGTCGCAACTACAACTCCCAGCATGCCGAGACAGCTGTTTGCTGTTTGGACATGCTGGGATTTGCAGTTCTGCAACAGCTGGAGGCCTACAGTTTAGAGACCACTGCACAGTGGTCTGCAAACTGTGGCCCTCCAGATGTTGCAAAACTACAACTCCCAGCAGGCTCAGACAGCTGTTTGCTGTCTGGGCATGCTGGGAGTTGTAGTTTTGCAAGTTTTTCTCATGCGCGAATATATGTTTAGACTATAAAGAAAATATATTTGCGCATATATGAATAATAATATGTGTTCACATATGTGAATAATATTTTCACGTGAATTTTCCAATACACTAAATAAAAGTTGTGAATATAACGAATATGCAAATTTAGCGAATATATGACGAATATTCGTGCATATATTCACGAAATATCGCAAATTCGAATATGGCCTATGCCGCTCATCACTATTTGTTTTTACTACATATGTTATAGAACTTTTTGAGGAAGGCCATAATAGGCAGAAACATCAATACAGCCATTTGATTGGTCTAAAAAAATTCTTTATTAAAAGAATTCAGCATCGTAGCCAGGGGTCGTCACCGGGAGATCAGTCAGAATGAAGCCACATCATGGTCGGGTGGGAATCATGGTCCATAAAACTTAGCCGAGGTCATGTCCGAGGGATCATTCAGGAGGTGGATGTTCCTCAGGTCTCTGGTGGATCCAGGCAGATGCTGTAAAAAACACAATGTTATTATTATACTAGATATAGAGAGAGGGAGTGAACTGTATTTATTTCATGTGAAATATTACATACCTATAGCAGCAAAGCAGGGCCAGGAACAGCATCAAGAACGGAGTGCCGATAATAACGCTTCGTGGGATATACTGGAAGCGATCGCTTAGGTCTTGAATCTGTGAAGATATTGACCTCCGGATTCCTAAAAAACACAAAATCATGTTATTAAAACAGGTATTTATCTTATTTCCTACTATACACATAGAGGAGGATACTTACTCACGAGTCCCTGGTCCTTGGCACTGTCTGTGGGCACATCATATCCAGAATGAGGGATGATGGTATTTTCCTCAACTGGAGGCAGAGGACGGCTGCTGACAGCACACATCCAACACACAAAGAAAAATACTTGGAAAATCATTTCCTAAATGCACAAAACACACGATAAATAATTGAGCAATGCTCTCTCTCCTATCACTTCTCTCACAAAGAGATCTACAGCTCCTGACCACTGATTCCTTGTATGGAACTCGGTGATGTCATAATAGACACTGTCACCTGCCTGAGACATCACCAAGTGGCAGTGTAACATATTCCCCTTTTTCCATACAAGGTTATACATATATAAAGTTGTTATTTTAGGTCATTATCATTTATTAATTCACTTTTAATACATTTTTTGGAAGAAAAAAGATAGCAATTTAGCATTTTCTTCTTTTAGGTCTAAAAATTTAGGAAATTTTGAAGTCTCAACTGGCGATTTAAATAACATGACTTTATTCTCTGGGTCGGTATGATTAGGTTGGCACCAAATGTATTTATTTATTTTAACAATAAAAGTATTACATTTGTTTGCATTTTTAATTCCATGGAACTTTTTTCTGTCGGATGGTTTATATTTTTTTGTGTAAACATATAGGGGGAGATTTATCAAAATCTGTTCAGAGGAAAAGTTGCTGAGTTGCCCATAGCAACCAATCAGATCGCTTCTTTCATTTTTAAAAAGGCCTCTGAAGAATGAAAGAAGCAATCTGATTGGTTACTATGGGCAACTCAGCAACTTTTCCTCTAGACAGGTTTTGATAAATCTCTCCCATAGAGAATGCAATAGCACTTTGTAAACGCTAAGACATATGTGAATATTGGATATATGAATTATTTTGAACTGTGTTACTGCTCTATTTACTATAGTAATAGACTTTAAGTCCACAGCAGATATTCTGATCCAATTATTCACATCCCCGATCTTCAAATATGTCATATATGTGTGGTACGCCTCGGGGGTATGTAGGGTAGTTGGGGTGTTGCTGTTCTGGATAATGAAGGGCGCTGTTAACCCTTGTCACTCATGACGTCAGGGTGAGGGTTAAATACTGTAATGGTGCTGGGCCTATCGCTACCCTTCCCAAGAGCGATAGGTGAGTGCGTAATAAATGGATTGTCCACAACCACTGTTTAACTGAAAACTTGCAAGAACTTTTACTGAAGATTTTCTGTAGCAGGCAATATCAATAACAGTCCAGATAACAAAGTCTATTTGTAGTTGAGCAGCGATTGACAGTTGGTTGGGATCAGATAAGCTCAGTTTAGCTTTTTGAAGATTCTGTAACATAGATCCGCTGGATTTAGCGGTGTGTTTAGGTCCAGTGATCTTGCAGAGAGTAGCGGGGAATTGTAGATCTATAACCGCTTTCCTAGAGGCCGAGGCCGCAAGGTTTTGGCTTAGTAAACGTACTTGAAAGTTTTGGAGCTCCTACCTCGTTATGTGTCAGAAACCCAAGAGAGCGAATAATGGCCGCAGCTCCCTTGTATTGTACTGGCCATTTTGGATTGTCCATAACAACTGTCACTCACCGTTACACGGCATTTTGGGTAAACATGTGACATAAGTACCACCAAAGGTCCTTCAACATATCATAGAGTTCTGAGCAGTGAATCACATGACCTAAGGTCCTGCAACGCCAGACAAGTGAGTAATGCAAAATACATATTTACAGTGATAACATTTATAAATATTAACTTACTAAGGGGTGACTAGGGACTAACTAGGGAAGCGGACCCCCACAGTTCTAGGAACTCTGACTTTGGGGACCCCCCAACAAGGCAGAGTATGAAATACGGTGCCGGGACACCACAAACCCCCTTACTTAAAACAAGTTGACCCCGACGCCTGTCCCCTAAGGCAGAGGGACTAGGACAAGGACAGAATTATTAAACATTCTATACATCCTGACAACATTTTCTTTTAGTCTGACTAGAATCCTTACAAGACAATTGAAACTCTCTATGCATTTTTAGACTAGTGTTCTCACTAGACAATTATGAAGCTATCTAACATGTATTCTCAAGCTCCCTAGACATTCATGAAGCTTACTAGGCATTTATGAAACTCACTAGACATTTATAAAGCTCTCTATACATTTATAAAGCTCACTAGACATTTATACACAGCTCTCTATACATTTAGTCTCAAGCTGTCTAAATTTTTATACAGCTCTCTATTACATTTAGTCTCAAGCTGTCTGGACATTTTTGTTTTTTCTTTTTAAATCTCAACACATTTTTTTTCTTTTTGCCACAATGAGTCATCTGTGAGTACACAGTAGGGTATATTGGCTTGCCTGAGGCTCTCTACCAATAAGTTTAGCTACTAGGGTCTATCGGCTACACGCTACTTACCCCTAGAACACAACAGAATAACCTTACCAAGGTTACCTTTAGCAATACGTGTTTAATTTTTAAGCTTGCAAGAGCCCCTACTGGCCAGGTAGAGCATCTCACAGACGTAATAAAGAGAAAAGATACATTTTGTGTACCTAACAGTGGCAGGAATTGAATATCAATAGGCTACAATTCCTAAAGTGTTTCTTGAGTGTGAGATATGTTTTTGTTTTGATGTACTGTAAAGACTTGAGGTAGTACATTGAAGTGAGTTATCTGATGTACTATGTGTGCAAGTACTGCTTAAAAGTTAGTCTTGGTATCTTAAGGGTAGTTTATTTTGTGACAGGTGCTAGCGATTGGCGACTGTAATGCTACTCTCGGAGGAGCTGGGAGAGTCACCCATTTAGCAACTGCTAAAACACCTTTGAAATGTTTCTAGTGTATGTACTGGTATACAAGAATTACTTACAATTTTTCTTTTGTGTACACGTGCATCTAGCGGACATTTTTCCGTGTACAACACTTACTTACTTTATATGTACACAGACAAAAAGCTATTTTTCTGTGTACAAGAACCATATACATTTTTATACACAGACCTACATATTTATTAACACTCCAACAAGGTTCAGGCGCATACACCTGATAAGTGCAATTATTAGCAAGAATGTCTTGTAACACTGAGCGCCCCGGTCCCTGCTCCTGGACCAGAGCACTCACTGCATTTGCCCCCGCAGAGTGACTCGGTCGGACGCACTCTGCTGGTTCTGTATCCAGCGAGGACGCGGTCCGCGCTGCGAGATGTCCCTGCGCGCGTCCCATCTTCACTTACCTGTGCCCACTCCGGCTGTCTCCACTTCTCCCCTGACATGTGTTCCCCGGCGCACACGTCCCTGCACTATAGGGCGCGCGCGCTGGCTGTGTAAAATTTAAAAGGCCAGTGCACCATTGGTTGGTGCCTGGCCCAATCCAATTATTTAGCAGTTCCTATAAATGTAATCTGCCCCTTCCTGCCCTTGCCGGGTCTTTGTTGCCCTAGTGCCCTAGAGAAAGCGTTTATTGTGTAATCCCTGCCAGTTGCCGTACCCGTTGCTAACGTCTACCGCCAGAGAACCTTTGCTGCCTGCCCTGACCATTTGCTACGTCTGACTACGCCTCTGCCTGACCCTTCTGTATCACGCCAGACTCAGCTGCCAGAGAGGTTGAGTCGCTACCGGAGGATACGACCTGGGAGTTACCGCCGCAGCAAGTCCATCCCGCTTTGCGGCGGGCTCTGGCGAAAACCAGTAACGCCTTAGAACCGATCCTCCGGTACGGCCCACGCCATCACCTCACTGGCACAGAGGATCCACCTCCTGTACCTGCTTCCTGCTTCCAGTCCGGATCCTTACAGTAAGATCCGGCCATGGATCCCGCTGAGGTGCCTCTGCCTAGTGTAGCTGACCTTACTACAATTGTGGCCCAGCAGTCGCAGGAGATCGCCCAGCAAGGTTAACAGCTGGTGCAGTTGACTGCCATGCAGCAACTTCTACCAGCTCTGCAGCAACAGCCACCTGCTTCACCACCACAGCCAGCAGCCGCCTCCTGTTCCAGAGTCAGTCTGTCCATGCCGGCCAAATACGACGGTGATGCCAAGTTGTGCCACGGATTCCTATCTCAATGCTCTCTTCATCTTGAGATGTTGGCTGACCAGTTCCCCTCTGAGTGAGCCAAGGTGGCGTTTGTTATTAGCCTGCTTTCTGGGAAGGCCCTGGCCTGGGCTACACCGCTTTGGGACCGCAACGATCCAGCCACTGCAAGTGTCCTGAGTTTCTTCCAGGAATTCCGGAGTGCCTTTGAAGAGCCAGCGCGGGCTTCCTCTGCTGTGACTGCTTTACTGAACTTGTCCCAGGGGAGTTCATCTGTGTGCGATTACGCCATCCGTTTCCGTACCCTTGCTTCTTAACTCTCCTGGAATAATGAGGCGCTCTGTGCTGCGTTCAAGAATGTTCTGGCCGCACGTGAAGTACCTTCCAATCTGAGTGACCTCATCCACTTGGCCACCAGGATTGATCTGCGTTTTGCTGAGAGACGTGAGGAACTTCTTCAGGAAAAAGGAAGTGCTCGTCCCAGGCGCTTTCCTCGTTTGGCTCCTATCTTCCTGCATCCACCGCAACCCTCTACTGGGCCTCCCGCCGAGGAAGCCATGCAGGTGGATCGGTCTCGCCTGACCACTCAAGAAAGGAACCACTGCAGAAATGAGAATCTCTGTTTGTACTGTGCTACTACAGAGCACTTCCTAAAGGACTGTCCTCTCCGTCCAGGGCCGGATTAAGAGCATTATGGGCCTGGTGCTGAAGATTGTGATGGGCCTTTTTATTGAATTATATAAAATGAAAACAAAGCAATTTTGTTACGTTTTATGCACATTAAATTACCAGGATAGCTGAATATATGATAGTGTATGGAAACTTTGTGTTTTTTAGCTAAAAAAAAAAAAAAAAAAAAAAAGAAACAACTCACTTTTATGTGGAACCAGAGTGTCAAAGAGGTGTGGTAGAGAGTCTGCTATGCCCTCCAGACCGTAACACCTATCCGATGTGACGTCACATCCGCTGCTTCTTTGGTTAACATGTAGGGCTTGCTTGCCAGCGATGTGTTGAAATCCTGTGCATGCGCCATGAATAGGGATTGTGGTTCACAAGTGGTAGGTCTGAGTTCAAACCTGTCAGACTGCTCATCCATCACAATCCTCATTCATGTCTATTATAGCTGAGCTATGATAAGCAGATATGCCATTCAGGAGCATGATAAAGCTAGGTGAGAAATTGTCATTAGCTTTTCTGGGCTCCTGTATGGCATATCTGCTTATCATAGCATAGACAGATTTGACTATATATTATAGGCAAATCTGTCTATAATAGCTGACCTATTATAAGCAGATATGCCATTCAGGAGCTCAGAAAAGCTAGGTGACAATGTCTCACCTAGCTTTTTCAAGCTCCTGAATACCATATCTGCTTATAGAATACAATACAGGAATATGGGTGCACTACTGTGGTAGATGTAAACAATACATTGGCTATCCCTCAACACTGATGTTAAAATTGAGACATTCGCCAGTGTATCCTTATATGAAGGACACACCAGAGCCCGCACACCAACGCCAAGGTTTCTCAAATTGGTGCGAGACCTAACGCTAATCCTACCTGTGCTTGATAAGCAGAACAGGGGCCAGTGGGCAATTACGGCAGCATTCGGTTGACTCACAACTTCCTTCCAGATACCCTCCAGCGTGACTGAGCACACATGCAATGGGAGGAGGGAGGCAAGCTGCAAGCCCCACCATTTGAGACCACGTTTTTTGTTGTTTGTTTAAATTTCATATCTGCTTATAATAGCTCAGGTACTATAAGCAGACATGTCATTCAGGAGCATGGAAAAGCTAGGTGAGACATTGTCACCTAGCTTTTCTGTGCACCTGAATGGCAAGTCAGTTCATGTCTGGTGGACTAGTGGTACCTTTGGGGGAAACTCCGGAGGCAGAGGGTAATGTGCGCCGGGGGCAGGACCTCAGGCAGGTGTCAGCTACAGCACACACAGTAGTTTGTTAAACTTGGCGGGCGCTGGCAGAATGGGGGAGGGGGAGAGGAGTCTCCTACCCTGCGGCCATCAAAGATTTCAGAGCCCCTTACACAGCTTCAGGCCTGGGCCCCTCATCACTGCCCCCCCCCCCCTCCTGATACCCTACTCTCAGTGCCCCTAATAATGCTCCTCCTTAGTGCCCTAGGGAGTAGGTTAGTGTGTTGGGGAAAGGGTAGGGGGATGGGTGGTGGTGGGTAGGTAATTTCCCTTTCCCTATTAGTGTTAATGCCCCATTAGGTAGGTGGCAGTTACTGCCCCATTAGGTAGGTAGTAGGTAACTGCCCCATTAGGAAGTTAGTAGTTTATGCCCCTGGTAGGTGGCAGGTAATGCCCCCAGTAGGTAGTGCCACCTGTAGATAGATAGATAGATAGGTAATGCCCCCATTAGATAGTGCCTCTAGTAGGTAGGTAGCAGGTAGTGCCCCCCCCCCCCAGCTGAGTGGTGCCCCCAGTAGATGGTGGCCCTAGTAGGTAGTGGTCCCTGGTAGGTTGTGCCCTCAGGTATGTTATGCCCCCACTATACAGTGACCCCAGTAGATAGTTCCCCCATATAGGTCATGCAGGTAGGTAGTGTCCCCCAGGTAGGTAATGCCCCCAGTTGAGTAATAATGTCCCCAATTAGGTAATTATGCCCCCAGCTAGTTAATAATACCCCCAGTTAGATAATAATTCCCCTCACATAAGTAATGCTCCCAGTTATGTAATAATGCCCCTCACATAGGTAATGCTCCAGTAGGCTAAAAATGCACTAGTTAGTAAAAAAAATTGCCCCCACGTAGATTTAAAAAATATATATATAATAAAAATCCACTGCGCGGAGGCCAGGCTGTCAGCAGCCTCAGAAGCGGCGTGGGACTTCTCTGGCAGGCTGCGTGATGAAATGACATCACCACTCGGCCTGCTGCACAATGTACGCTCTAGTACATACATTGCGTACACACACTATTTGCGTAATGTACGTACAGGAGCCGGAAAATGCTATAACCTGTACGTACATTGGGGAAGATTTATCAAAACCTGTTCCGAGGAAAAGTTGCTGCGTTGCCCATAGCAACCAATCAGATCGCTTCTTTCATTTTTAAAGAGACCTGTGAAAAATTAAAGAAGCGATCTGATTGGTTGCTATGGGCAACTCAGCAACTTTACCTCTGCACAGGTTTTGATGAATCTCCCCCATTATGTACGCAATTTGCGTACTGTATGTCCAGAAGCAGGAGACCGCTGTTTACACAACTCAGCTGCCATAATACACAGTGACAACTAGAGCGAGGACAAGTAGCCCATCACATTTGGGGTTTCAGGAGCCTGGGAAACCTGGGTGACTGGCAGTAAACAGTGCAGGGCTCACAGTACTTCCCCAGTTTTATGGACTGCCTGTCACCCAGCTTTCCCAGTCTCCTGAACGGAATGTCTGTATGGTGAAGCAGCCATATTGGAGAGATGAAGTAACAGATGACACACTAGTATTCTGCCATTCAGGAGTCATATAAAGCTAGGGAAATACTAAGAGTACTAGTGTGACATCTGGTACTTCACTACATAAAAACATGTTTTCTTTCCAATGTGGCTACTTCACCAGACAGATATTCTCTTCAGAAGTCTGGGAAAGCTGGGTGTCAGGCAGTACACATAAAGCTGGGGAAGTACTGTGAGCCCTGCACTGTGTCACCTAGCTTCTCCAGTCTCCTGAAGAGAGCCCCCATACACCCATATAGTGCCCCACACAGGGAATACACTAATACATACACATTACAAAGATACAGACACATGCACTTTACATGTGTACAATTTCAACAATAACAGACATACACACACAGGTGATACATTACATATATACACACACATACACACACACACACAGGTGATACATGATATATATATACACATACATACACACACACACAGGTGCTACATGATATATATACACATACACACACACACACACAGGTGATACATGATATATATATACACATACACACACACAGGTGATACATGATATATATACACATACATACACACACACACACACACAGGTGATACATGATATATATACACATACATACACACACACACACAGGTGATACATGATATATATATATACACATACATACACACACACAGGTGATACATGATATATATACACATACATACACACACACACACACACACACAGGTGATACATGACATATATACACATACATACACACACACACAGGTGATACATGATATATATACACATACATACACACACAGGTGATACATGATAAATATACACATACATACACACACACAGGTAATACATGATATATATATATATATATACACATACAGCAAACAAAATGTAGAGCAGCGCCCAAGTAGATAGTAGATGGTGCAAGCAGCGGTGAAAAGGTCCTAGGTCAAGGTAGGTAACACATCCAAGAAGAGGCTGCAGCACTCAAGGTTATGAGTGTAAAAAAGGTGTTTATTCCATGTCAATACAAAAAGTGCAACGTTTCTGCTGCCAGTGCAGCCTTTTTCAAGCAACCTTGAAAAAGGCTGCTTGAAAAAGGCTGCACTGGCAGCAGAAACGTTGCACTTTTTGTATTGACATGGAATAAACACCTTTTTTACACTCATAACCTTGAGTGCTGCAGCCTCTTCTTGGATGTATATACACATACATACACACACAGGTGATACATGATATATATACACATACATACACACACAGGTGATACATGATATATATATACACATACATACACACACAGGTGATACATGATATATATATACACATAAATACACACACAGGTGATACATGATATATATATATATATATATATATATATATATACACATACATACACACAGACAGGTGATACATGATATATATACACATAAATACACACACACACAGGTGATACATGATATATATATCAGGGGCGGACATATCACTTGTTCAGCCGGTTCGGCTGCACAGGGGCCCAGCGTGTTAGGGGGCCCCCCTAGTAGCCCAGGTTACAGCCTGGGCCTCACAGTCTGGGCCCCTGTAGGGCCCCCTGCCAGTACTTCATACTATATGCTGCAGCACCAGGTCCCGGACCTGCCACTGACAGCAGTAATTTACCTTTAAACCGGCCGGGCGAGACAGACAGACCAGGGGCTGATAGGAACAGACGTGCCCCGCGCAGGCACGCACGTCTGTTCCAAGCCCCTGACGTCACGTGTCATGGCCTCTGACCCCGGCAGAAGCGACAGGAGCAGCAAACCCTCCGGCCTCACACGGCCGCATCGCTGAGCAGATAAGGTGAGGAGAGCGGCGGTCGGGTGCAGGGCGGTGGGGAGAGGGGATTGTAATGATGATGAAGAGGACAGGAGGGGTGTTGAAGAGGTTGGTGGTGTAATGATAAGAAGGATTGGGGGTCTGGGAGAGCGTAGTGTTGATAAGGAGGACCAGAAGGGGGGTCAGGGGTGTAGTGATTAGGGGGTTTAATGTTGATGAGAAGGACTGGGGGGGGGGGGTCAACTGTGTAATACTGATGAGGTGCTTAAGGTATATGGGGTGATGAGGAGACTGAGGATGGAGTGCATGGGGGTGATGAGGATGGAGTGCATGGGGTGTATGGGGGTGATGAGGAGAATGAGGATGTGTTGCGTGGGGTGTATGGGGTGATGAGGAGACTGAGGATGGAGTGCATGGGGTATATGGGGTGATGAGGAGACTGAGGATGGAGTGCATGGGGTGATGAGGAGATTTAGGTTTGAGTGCATGGGGTGTATGCGGTGATGAGGAGACTGAGGATGGAGTGCATAGGGTGATGAGGAGACTGCTGATGGAGTGTATGGGGTGTATGCGGTGATGAGGAGACTGAGGATGGAGTGCATGGGGTATATGGGGTGATAAGGAGACTGAGGATGGAGTGCATGGGGTATATGGGGTGATAAGGAGACTGAGGATGGAGTGCATGGGGTGTATGGGGTGATGAGGAGACTGAGGATGGAGTGCATGGGGTGATGAGGAGACTGAGGATGGAGTGCATGGGGTGATGAGGAGACTGAGGATGGAGTGCATGGGGTGATGAGGAGACTGAGGATGGAGTGCATGGGGTGATGAGGAGACTGAGGATGGAGTGCATGGGGTGATGAGGAGACTGAGGATGGAGTGCATGGGGTGTATGGGGTGATGAGGAGACTGAGGATGGAGTGCATGGGGTGATGAGGAGACTGAGGATGGAGTGCATGGGGTGTATGGGGTGATGAGGAGACTGAGGATGGAGTGCATGGGGTGATGAGGAGACTGAGGATAGAGTGCATGGAGTGCATGGGGTGATGAGGAGACTGAGGATGGAGTGCATGGAGTGCATGGGGTAATGAGGAGACTGAGGATGGAGTGCGTGGAGTGTATGGGGGTGATGAGGATGGAGTGCATGGGATGTATGGGGTGATGAGGAGACTGAGGATGGGGTGCATGGGGTGTATGGGGTGATGAGGAGACTGAGGATGGGGTGTATGGGGGTGATGAGGAGACTGAGGATGGAGTGCATGGGGTGTATGCGGTGATGAGGAGACTGAGGATGGAGTGCATGGGGTGATGAGGAGACTGAAGATGGAGTGCATGGGGTGATGAGGAGACTGAAGATGGAGTGCATGGGGTGTATGCGGTGATGAGGAGACTGAGGATGGAGTGCATAGGGTGATGAGGAGACTGAGGATGGAGTGCATGGGGTGTATGCGGTGATGAGGAGACTGAGGATGGAGTGCATGGGGTGATGAGGAGACTGAGGATGGAGTGCATGGGGTGTATGCGGTGATGAGGAGACTGAGGATGGAGTGCATGGGGTGTATGCGGTGATGAGGAGACTGAGGATGGAGTGCATGGGGTGATGAGGAGACTGAAGATGGAGTGCATAGGGTGATGAGGAGACTGAGGATGGAGTGAATGGGGTGATGAGGAGACTGAGGATGGAGTGCATGGGGTGTATGGGGTGATGAGGAGACTGAGGATGGAGTGCATGGGGTGATGAGGAGACTGAGGATTGAGTGCATGGGGTGTATGAGGTGATGAGGAGACTGAGGATGGAGTGCATGGGGTGTAGGGGTGATGAGGAGACTGAGGATGGGGTGCATGGGGTGCATGGGGTGATGAGGAGACTGAGGATGGAGTGCATAGGATGATGAGGAGACTGAGGATGGAGTGCATGCGGTGATGAGGAGACTGAGGATGGAGTGAATGGGGTGTATGGGGTGATGAGGAGACTGAGGATGGGGTGCATGGGGTGATGAGGAGACTGAGGATGGAGTGCATGCGGTGATGAGGAGACTGAGGATGGAGTGCATGTTGTGTATGGGGTGATGAGGAGACTGAGGATGGGGTGCATGGGGTGATGAGAAGACTGAGGATGGGGTGCGTGGGGTGTATGGGGTGATGAGGAGACCGAGGATGGGTTGTGTGGGGTGTATGGGGTGATGAGACTGAAGATGGGGTGCGTGGGGTGTATGGGGGTGATGAGACTGAGGATGGGGCCCGTGGGGTGTATGGGGTGATGAGGAGACTGAGGATGGGGTATATGGGGGTGATGAGGAGACCGAGGATGGGTTGTGTGGGGTGTATGGGGTGATGAGACTGAGGATGGGGTGCGTGGGGTGATGATTAGACTTAGAATGGGTTGTGTGGGGTGTATGGGGGAGATAAGGAGACTGAGGATGTGTTGCGTGGGGTGTATGGGGTGATGAGGAGACTGAGGATGGGGTGCGTGGGGTGTATGGGGGTGATGATTAGACTGAGGATGGGGTGTGTGGGGTGTATGGGGGAGATGAGGAGACTGAGGATGGGGTGTGTGGGGTGTATGGGGTGATGAGGAGACTGAGGATGGGTTGTGTGGGGTGTATGGGGGAGATAAGGAGACTGAGGATGGAGTGTGTGGGGTGTATGGGGGAGATGAGGAGACTGAGGATGGGGTGTGTGGGGTGTATGGGGTGATGAGGAGACTGAGGATGGAGTGTGTGGGGTGTATGGGGGAGATGAGGAGACTGAGGATGGGGTGTGTGGGGTGTATGGGGGAGATGAGGAGACTGAGGATGGGTTGCGTGGGGTGATCAGGAGACTGAGGATGGAGTGCGTGGGGTGTATGGGGTGATTCAGTGGTGTACAGTGGTTGGCAGTATTATATTCAGGGGTACAGTATTTGGCAGTATTATATTCGGGGGTACAGTGGTTGGCAGTATTATATTCGGGGGTACAGTGATTGGCAGTATTCCGGGGGTACAGTGGTTGGCAGTATTATATTCATGGAGTACAGTGGTTGGCAGTATTATATTCAGGGGTACAGTGGTTGGCAGTATTATATTCAGGGGTACAGTGGTTGGCAGTATTATATTCGGGGGTACAGTGGTTGGCAGTATTATATTCAGGGGTACAGTATTTGGCATTACTATATTCGGGGGTACAGTGGTTGGCAGTATTATATTCAGGGGTACAGTGGTTGGCAGTATTCCGGGGGTACAGTGGTTGGCAGTATTATATTCAGGGGGTACAGTATTTGGCAAGGTTATAATGATTATTGTCATCATACAGAGGATGAGGATCTACTGACAAATTAAGGAACCAATGATGTCCAGGTGTCAGACTCTGCAGAGAAGATGGAAGAAATCCTGGTGTCTGGACCAGAGGAAGAAGAAAAATAAAGACAACAGAGAAGATGTCACTCAGGTCAGTGATATCATTGTGTATTTTCCTAACTGTCCCATCAGAGCTGTAGTCACTGATATCATTGTGTAGTCTCCTGACTGTCCCATCAGCTGTAGTCACTTCAGACATGATGGGAGTTGCAGCTTTCCAACATCTTGGGAGCCACTTGAACCAAGGTGATTGGTGGGGGTCCCATGAGTCAGACCCCCACCATAAAAATGGACTGTTTATTTTAAAATGCCTGAGCCTATTTTTGGTCCCAGTCTGGCCCTGCCTGTAAGTCACTTCTATCACTAAGGATAAGAAGTCAAGGAACCAGGGTTTGCCAAGGGGTGTCGTGCTAAGTCCAGGGGTGCGAATGTAAAGGGGAGCACTGCCCTCTGCCTCCCAGCTAGATACGGGTCAGGCTGACCTGGGGGAGTACTCACTGGGCCGCACACTGAGAGGGACAGGGGCCACCCGGAGCCCACCTCAGGAGTCGTTCCATCCACCTGTGGTGGACAAGGCAAGTGGCGACACTACACGTGCGGGGTAAGTGGAGGCCCTCCGGTGGGGTTTAGGTACATGAGGGGGCACAGTGCTGGGGGGGGGGGGGGGGCAGGCACATTCTTTGCACAGGGGCCCTCTGCTGTCTGTGTCCGCCCCTGTATATATATATATATATATATATATATATACACACATACATACACACAGGTGATACATGATATTTATATATACACATACACACACACACAGGTGATACATGATATATATACACATAGATACACACACACACAGGTGATACATGATATATATACACATACATACACACACACATACACACAGGTGATACATGATATATATACACATACATACACACACACAGGTGATACATGATATATATATATATACATACACATACATACACACACACACAGGTAATACATGATATATACATATATATATATATATATATATATATATATATATATATATAGATACACATACATACAAACACACATAGGTGATACATGATATATATATATACACATACATACACACACACACACACATACACACACAGGTGATACATGATATTTATATATACACATACATACACACACAGGTGATACATGATATATATACACATACATACACAGGTGATACTTGATATATATACACATACATACACACACACACAGGTGATACATGACATATATACACATACATACACAAACACACACAGGTGATACATGATATATATACAGTGGCGTTGCTAGGGTTGGTGTCACCCGGTGCGGTAGAAAATGGTGTCACCCCATACATCCCCCCCCCCCCTCAGTAAATTTTTAGCCTGTTGTGACAGACACCACTGGTGCAGCGCATTGTGAGAAATTCCAGTATAATAATCAGATATACCAGTTGCCACAGAATAGGAAAGTGTTAAAGAAGTTTTCACCATTTAAATATACAGCTCCCAGAATTACATAAAGGGGTACTCCACTGGAAAACATTTACTTTTATATCAACTGGTGCCGGAAAGTTAAAAAGATTTTTAAATTACTTCTATTTAAAATCTTAATCCTTACAGTACTTATCAGCTGCTGTATGCTCCACAGGAAGTTGTGTAGTTCTTTCCAGTCTGACCACAGTGCTATTTGCTGACACCTCTGTCCATGTCAGGAACTGTCCAGAGCAGGATAGGTTTGCTATGGGGATTTGCTCCTTCTATGGACAGTTCTTGACATGGACAAAGGTGTCAGCACAGAGCACTGTGGTCAGACAGAAAATAAATTAAAAAAGAAAAGAACTTCCTGTGATTCACTTACACAGCAGCTAATAAGTACTGGAAGGATTAAGATTTTTAAATAGAAGTAATTTACTAATCTGTTTAATTTTGTAGCACCAATTGATAAAAAAAAATATTTTCCAGTAGAGTATTCCTTTGAGCAGTGGTGAGGTTATGCTGGGAGTTGTAGTTTCACTCACCATAACTGTAGAACTTACAAGTGACTACAGCTCTGATAGGACACAGAGAGGAGAATTATTTATTTATTTATATATATAGCGCCTACAGATTCCGCAGAGCTTAGAGAATGTACAATGATATCAGTGACTACAGGTGACGTCTTCTCTATAGTGAGGAGAATGTACAATGATATCAGTGACTGCAGGTGACGTCTTCTCTATAGTGAGGAGAATGTACAATGATATCAGTGACTGCAGGTGACGTCTTCTCTATAGTCTTTCCTTATCTAATTCAGATGGTACATACCGCCTGGTCCAGCTAAAACTTCTGTCTGTAGAATGTGACGCCCAGACGTCTCCTCACTATGTCAGCGCATTCTTATCCTCTATATGAAAACAAGTATTATTATAAACCTGCCAGACACTGTATCCTCTAAATATAATACTACTATACACTATACTCTTTGATTATAAACCTTCCATACACCATACCCACTGAATATAATACTACCACACACTGTACATTCTGAATATACCAACACATACTGTATACTCTGAATATAAATCTGCCACATACTGTACCCCTGAATATAATACTGCCACACACTGTACCCTCTGAATATAATACTACCACACACTGTACATTCTGAATATAATACCATCACATACTGTACCCTCTGAATATAAATCTACCACATACTGTACCCCTGAATATAATACCGCCACACACTGTACCCACTGAATATAATACTACCACACACAGTACATTCTGAATATACCAACACATACTGTACACTCTGAATATAAATCTGCCACATACTGTACCCCTGAATATAATACTGCCACACACTGTACACTCTGAATATAATACTACCACACACTGTACATTCTGAATATAATACCATCACATCCTGTACCCTCTGAATATAAATCTACCACATACTGTACCCCTGAATATAATACCGCCACACACTGTACCCCTGAATATAATACTACCACGCACTGTACTCTCTGAATATAATACTACCACAAACTGCGCCCTCTGAATTTAACGTTGCCCTACAGTGCACCCTCTGGATATAATACCACAACCGCAGTAACACCCCTCAACATCCGTTAGCTGATGCTATTACCACGGGAGGGGGGTTTTGGTGGTGTTGCTAATGGATGATGGGGGTGCTACTACCGGGGGGGTGTTGCTGGAGGATGATGAGGGTGCAACTGGCCATCCCCCCTGGCACCCTGGCAGTATCACCCCCATCATCCAACCGCAGGATCATCCTCCTGGCAGGAGCACCGCCATCATCCACCATCAGGATCTGCTGATGGAGGTGCTACTACTCTGGGGGGGGGGGGGGTGTTGCTGATGGATGATAAGGGTGCTACTGCCAGGGGGGGAGCATTAGTTGGCAGCAGTTCCCCCACTTTAGGTAGGCAGCAGTTTCCCCACATTAGGTAGCATATTTTCCTCACATTAGGCAGCATAGATTCCCCACATTTGGTACATGTTCCCCCACATTAGGTAGTATTTCCCCACATTAGGTAGCACAGATTCCCCACATTAGGTAGCAGTTTCCCCACATTAGGTAGCATAGATTCCCCACATTCGGTAGCACAGATTCCCCACATTAGGTAGCATAGACTCCCCACATTTGGTAGCACAGATTCCCCACATTAGGTAGCAGTTTCCCCACATTAGGTAGCATAGACTCCCCACATTAGGTAGCATAGAATCCCCACATTAGGTAGCATAGACACACACACAGAGTCTCACACACACAGAGTCACACACACACACACACAGAGTCACACACAGAAAATAAGGCATACTTGGCACACCAGAAGGCCTCCTACATAATTCCAATATAAGAAATGATTGTGGGCAGGGGTATAGCGCTCCTGGGTCCCCCTGCAACACACACACAGAGTCACACACAGTCATATACATACACACACACACACAGAGTCACGCAGTCACATACATACACACACACAGAGTCACACACAGTCACACACAGTCACATACATACACACACACAGAGTCACACACACAGAGTCACACACAGTCATATACATACACACACACAGAGTCACACACAGGCACATACATACACACACACAGAGTCACACACAGTCACATACATACACACACACAGAGTCACACACAGTCACATACATACACACACACAGTCACACACACACAGAGTCACACACAGTCATAAACATACACACACACAGAGTCACACACAGTCACATACATACACACACACACACAGAGTCACACACAGTCACATACATACACACACACAGAGTCACACACAGTCACATACATACACACACAGAGTCACACACAGTCACATACATACACACACAGAGTCACACACAGTCACATACATACACACACACACAGTCACACACACAGAGTCACACACAGTCATATACATACATACACACAGAGTCACACACAGTCACATACATACACACACAGAGTCACACACAGTCACATACATACACACACAGAGTCACACACAGTCACATACATACACACACACAGTCACACACACACAGAGTCACACAAAGTCATATACATACACACACACAGAGTCACACACAGTCACACACATACACACACAAAGAGTCACACAGTCACATACATACACACACACAGAGTCACACACAGTCACATACATACACACACAGAGTCACACACAGTCACATACATACACACAGTCACACACACACAGAGTCACACACAGTCATATACATACACACACAGAGTCACACACAGTCACATACATACACACACAGAGTCACATACATACACACACACACAGAGTCACACAGTCACATACATACACACACACACAGAGTCACACACAGTCACACACATACACACACACAGAGTCACACACAGAAAATAAGGCATACTTGGCACACCAGAAGGCCTCCTACATAATTCCAATATAAGAAATGATTGTGGGCAGGGGTATAGCGCTCCTGGGTCCCCCTGCAACACACACACAGAGTCACACACAGTCATATACATACACACACACACACAGAGTCACGCAGTCACATACATACACACACACAGAGTCACACACAGTCACACACAGTCACATACATACACACACACAGAGTCACACACACAGAGTCACACACAGTCATATACATACACACACACAGAGTCACACACAGGCACATACATACACACACACAGAGTCACACACAGTCACATACATACACACACACAGAGTCACACACAGTCACATACATACACACACACAGTCACACACACACAGAGTCACACACAGTCATAAACATACACACACACAGAGTCACACACAGTCACATACATACACACACACACACAGAGTCACACACAGTCACATACATACACACACACAGAGTCACACACAGTCACATACATACACACACAGAGTCACACACAGTCACATACATACACACACAGAGTCACACACAGTCACATACATACACACACACACAGTCACACACACAGAGTCACACACAGTCATATACATACATACACACAGAGTCACACACAGTCACATACATACACACACAGAGTCACACACAGTCACATACATACACACACAGAGTCACACACAGTCACATACATACACACACACAGTCACACACACACAGAGTCACACAAAGTCATATACATACACACACACAGAGTCACACACAGTCACACACATACACACACAAAGAGTCACACAGTCACATACATACACACACACAGAGTCACACACAGTCACATACATACACACACAGAGTCACACACAGTCACATACATACACACAGTCACACACACACAGAGTCACACACAGTCATATACATACACACACAGAGTCACACACAGTCACATACATACACACACAGAGTCACATACATACACACACACAGAGTCACACAGTCACATACATACACACACACACAGAGTCACACACAGTCACACACATACACACACACAGAGTCACACACAGTCACATACATACATACACACACAGAGTCACACAGTCACATACATACACACACACAGAGTCACACACAGTCACACACAGTCACATACATACACACACACAGAATCACACACACACAGAGTCACACACAGTCATATACATACACACACACAGAGTCACACACAGGCACATACATACACACACAGAGTCACACACAGTCACATACATACACACACACAGAGTCACACACAGTCACATACATACACACACACAGTCACACACACACAGAGTCACACACAGTCATAAACATACACACACACAGAGTCACACACAGTCACATACATACACACACAGAGTCACACACAGTCACATACATACACACACACAGAGTCACACACAGTCACATACATACACACACACAGAGTCACACACAGTCACATACATACACACACACACACAGTCACACACACAGAGTCACACACAGTCATATACATACATACACACAGAGTCACACACAGTCACATACA
>NC_079195.1:140805386-140860386 GCF_029499605.1 Hyla sarda | reverse complement strand
CTGTACCCTCTGAATATAATACTACCACACACTGTACATTCTGAATATAATACCATCACATACTGTACCCTCTGAATATAAATCTACCACATACTGTACCCCTGAATATAATACCACCACACACTGTACCCACTGAATATAATACTACCACACACAGTACATTCTGAATATACCAACACATACTGTACACTCTGAATATAAATCTGCCACATACTGTACCCCTGAATATAATACTGCCACACACTGTACACTCTGAATATAATACTACCACACACTGTACATTCTGAATATAATACCATCACATACTGTACCCTCTGAATATAAATCTACCACATACTGTACCCCTGAATATAATACTACCACGCACTGTACCCTCTGAATATAATACTACCACAAACTGCGCCCTCTGAATTTAACGTTGCCCTACAGTGCACCCTCTGGATATAATACCACAACCGCAGTAACACCCCTCAACATCCGTTAGCTGATGCTATTACCACGGGAGGGGGGTTTTGGTGGTGTTGCTAATGGATGATGGGGGTGCTACTACCGGGGGGGTGTTGCTGGAGGATGATGAGGGTGCAACTGGCCATCCCCCCTGGCACCCTGGCAGTATCACCCCCATCATCCAACCGCAGGATCATCCTCCTGGCAGGAGCACCGCCATCATCCACCATCAGGATCTGCTGATGGAGGTGCTACTACTCTGGGGGGGGGTGTTGCTGATGGATGATAAGGGTGCTACTGCCAGGGGGGGAGCATTAGTTGGCAGCAGTTCCCCCACTTTAGGTAGGCAGCAGTTTCCCCACATTAGGTAGCATATTTTCCTCACATTAGGCAGCATAGATTCCCCACATTTGGTACATGTTCCCCCACATTAGGTAGCAATTTCCCCACATTAGGTAGCACAGATTCCCCACATTAGGTAGCAGTTTCCCCACATTAGGTAGCATAGATTCCCCACATTCGGTAGCACAGATTCCCCACATTAGGTAGCATAGACTCCCCACATTTGGTAGCACAGATTCCCCACATTAGGTAGCAGTTTCCCCACATTAGGTAGCATAGACTCCCCACATTAGGTAGCATAGAATCCCCACATTAGGTAGCATAGACACACACACAGAGTCTCACACACACAGAGTCACACACACACACACACACAGAGTCACACACAGAAAATAAGGCATACTTTTCACACCAGAAGGCCTCCTACATAATTCCAATATAAGAAATGATTGTGGGCAGGGGTATAGCGCTCCTGGGTCCCCCTGCAACACACACACAGAGTCACACACAGTCATATACATACACACACACACAGAGTCACACAGTCACATACATACACACACACAGAGTCACACACAGTCACACACAGTCACATACATACACACACACAGAATCACACACACACAGAGTCACACACAGTCATATACATACACACACACAGAGTCACACACAGGCACATACATACACACACAGAGTCACACACAGTCACATACATACACACACACAGAGTCACACACAGTCACATACATACACACACACAGTCACACACACACAGAGTCACACACAGTCATAAACATACACACACACAGAGTCACACACAGTCACATACATACACACACAGAGTCACACACAGTCACATACATACACACACACAGAGTCACACACAGTCACATACATACACACACACAGAGTCACACACAGTCACATACATACACACACACACACAGTCACACACACAGAGTCACACACAGTCATATACATACATACACACAGAGTCACACACAGTCACATACATACACACACAGAGTCACACACAGTCACATACATACACACACAGAGTCACACACAGTCACATACATACACACACACAGTCACACACACACAGAGTCACACACAGTCATATACATACACACACACAGAGTCACACACAGTCACATACATACACACACACAGAGTCACACACAGTCACATACATACACACACACAGAGTCACACACAGTCACATATATACACACACAGAGTCACACACAGTCACATACATACACACAGTCACACACACACAGAGTCACACACAGTCATATACATACACACACAGAGTCACACACAGTCACATACATACACACACACAGAGTCACATACATACACACACACAGAGTCACACAGTCACATACATACACACACACAGTCACACACACACACAGTCACACACAGTCATATACATACACACACACAGAGTCACACACAGTCACATACATACACACACAGTCACACACACACAGAGTCACACACAGTCATATACATACATACACACACACAGTGACACACAGTCACATACATACACACACACAGTCACACACACACAGTCACACACAGTCATATACATACACACACACAGAGTCACACACAGTCACATACATACATACACACACACAGTCACACACAGTCACATACATACACACACACAGAGTCACACACACACAGTCACACACACACAGTCACACACACACAGTCACACACAGTCATATACATACACACACACAGAGTCACACACAGTCACATACATACACACACAGTCACACACACACAGAGTTACACACAGTCATATACATACACACACACAGAGTCACACACAGTCACATACATACACACACACAGAGTCACACACAGTCACATACATACACACACACACACAGAGTCACACACAGTCACATACATACACAAACACAGAGTCACACACAGTCACATACATACACACACACAGAGTCACACACAGTCACATATATACACACACACAGAGTCACACACAGTCACATACATACACACACACACAGAGTCACACACAGTCAGTCACACACAGACAGAGATAGCGACAGACAGAGAGACAGACACACACACTCACCCATCCAGCGCAGAGCTCCTTCTCTCCTGGCGCCCTGCGAGTGACGTCATTGACGTCCCATGCGGTGGTGCTGACGAATGGGCGCATGGCGGCGATGAAGGGCGGGGGGGGGGGGTTGGGTGCTGACGGGCGCACAGCGCAGGTGTATGCCGGGGGGGGTGCTGTCGGACGGGCGCACAGCGCAGGTGAAGGCGGGGGGGGGGGATGGTGCTGCCGGTCGGGTACAGACTGGGGGTGTGGGTGTAACTGGGGGGGGGGGGTGCTGAGGAGCATCTTGGTGTCACCCCTTTAGGTTGGTGTCACTCGGGTCGCAACGCCACTGTATATATACACATACATACACAAACACACACAGGTGATACATGACATATATACACATACATACACAGTCACACACAGTCATATACATACACACACACACACAGAGTCACACAGTCACATACATACACACACACACACAGAGTCACACACAGTCACATACATGCACACACACAGAGTCACACACAGTCACATACATACACACACACAGAGTCACACAGTCACATACATACACACACACACAGTCACACACACACAGAGTCACACACAGTCATATACATACACACACACAGAGTCACACACAGGCACATACATACACACACACAGAGTCACACACAGTCACATACATACACACACACAGAGTCACACAGTCACATACATACACACACACACAGTCACACACACACAGAGTCACACACAGTCATATACATACACACACACAGAGTCACACACAGTCACATACACACACACACACACACAGAGTCACACACAGTCACATACATACACACACAGAGTCACACACAGTCACATACATACACACACACAGAGTCACACACAGTCACATACATACACACACAGAGTCACACACAGTCACATACATACACACACAGTCACACACACAGAGTCACACACAGTCATATACATACACACACATACATACACACACACAGTCACACACACACAGTCACACACAGTCACACACAGTCATATACATACACACACACACAGAGTCACACACAGTCACATACATACACACACACAGTCACACACACACAGAGTCACACACAGTCACATACATACAAACACACACACAGAGTCACACACAGTCACATACATACACACACACAGAGTCACACACAGTCACATACATACACACACACACAGTCACACACAGTCACATACATACACACACACAGAGTCACACACAGTCACATACATACACACACACACAGAGTCACACACAGTCAGTCACACACAGACAGAGATAGCGACAGACAGAGAGACAGACACACACACTCACCCATCCAGCGCAGCGCTCCTTCTCTCCTGGCGCCCTACGAGTGACGTCATTGACGTCCCATGCGGTGGTGCTGACGAACGGGCGCATGGCGGCGATGAAGGGCGGGGGGGGTTTTGGGTGCTGACGGGCGCACAGCGCACGCAGGTGTATGCCGGGGGGGGGGGGGTGTGTGCTGTCGGACGGGCGCACAGCGCAGGTGATGGCGGGGGGGGGGGGTGTGCTGCCGATCGGGTACAGACTGGGGGTGTGGGTGTAACTGGGGGGGGGGTGCTGAGGAGCATCTTGGTGTCACCCCTTTAGGTTGGTGTCACTCGGTGCGGGCCGCACCCCCCGCACCCGGGTCGCAACGCCACTGTATATATACACATACATACACAAACACACACAGGTGATACATGACATATATACACATACATACATACATACACACACAAACACACACAGGTGATACATGACATTTATACACATACATACACACACACACACACAGGTGATACATGATATATATACACATACATACACAAACACACACAGGTGATACATGACATATATACACATACATACACACATACACACAGGTGATACATGACATATATACACACAAACACACAAAAAGAAAAAAGAAAAAGAAGACACACTATTTGATGCACACCTAAATAAATAAATCACATAATTGTATTAAGTCTATAGACATGAAAAAAGACATAAGCAATTAAAAACATCTAAAAAGGCCCAATGGCCAGCACACAACAGAGGGGGACCCCTCAAGGCCCCCTTGAGGGGTCCCCCTCTGTTGTGTGCTGGCCATTGGGCCTTTTTAGATGTTTTTAATTGCTTATGTCTTTTTTCACCCAGGACACCTCCGATTGCACAGATATAATTGCACTATACCACTGGCCTAATACATATCACAGCACTGAAAATTCATGGTAACGCTGCATCCCTAACAATATATTACATACAACTTGATCCCAGGATCTAGTACACAGAGCGAGAGCGCAGAAACAGTGGTATAAGATAAGCAATGATCAGGCAGGTGTCCCCCTAGACCCCACGCGTTCCGTCGCCTGTCGGCAACTTCCTCAGGGGTATATGATATATACACACACACACACACACAGGTGATACATGACATATATACACACACACGTGATACATGAAATATATACACACACACAGGTGATACATGACATATATACACATACACACACACACACACACAGGTGATACATGACATATTTACACATACATACACATACACACAGGTTATTATACAAGACATATATACACATACATACACACACACACACAGGTGATACATGACATATATACACACACAGGTGATACATGACATATATACACATACATACACACACAGGTGATACATGACATATATACACATACATACACACACAGGTGATACATGACATATATACACACACACACACACACAGGTGATACATGACATATATACACATACATACAAACAAATACACAGTTAGGTTATACATGACATATCTACACATACCCACACAGTTAGGTGATACATGACATATATACACATACACAGTTAGGAGATAAATGACATATACACACACACACACAGTTAGGAGATACATGACATATACACATACAGTTAGGTGATGCAGTAGGGTTGCCACCCTGCCGGTATTTTACCGGCACAGCCGGTATTTTCATCTACATTCCGGGCTGTGCCGGTAAGTTTGGATGAAAAATACCGGCCATGCAATGGCCGGTATTTTTCATTCACTGACAGGGGCGGACTGAGCAGCATCCCCAGAAGAGCACTTCTTTCATGACCGGCAACTAAATTTTGCCTGTGACCTGCAGGCTGCCGCACTACAGTTTCAGCCCCCGACACAAAGCCCACTGACTGTCGGGCTGTACAATGCCCAGGTCTGACACCACCAGCCTGTGACAGGGAGAGCTCCATGCGATGACAGGAAGAGATTGTACAGTGCTGGGGAGGGGGCGTGCACCTCCTGTCTCCTCTCTCCCCCTCCCCCGCCTTCTCTCTGCCGTGCAGTCTTACAACCCTCCATAGGCAGAGCAGGGAGGGGAGAGGAGGAGAGGCCGTGTATCCTGTCTCCCTCTGCTGCGCAGGGCGGGTGAGTGTCTGTGTTTACATGTGTCTGTGTATGTGTCTCTGTGTGTGTGTGTATATGTGTGTCTGTGTATATATGTGTGTGTATATGTGTGTGTGTGTGTATATGTGTGTCTGTGTATATATGTGTGTGTGTGTGTGGGGGGGGAAGCTGCCTAATCTGGGGGACAACTATGCTCGTAATCTGGGGGACAACTATGCTCGTAATCTGGGGGGACAACTATGCTCGTAATCTGGGGGACAACTATGCTCGTAATCTGGGGGACAACTATGCTCGTAATCTGGGGGACAACTATGCTCGTAATCTGGGGGACAACTATGCTGCCTAATCTGGGTTACATCTATGCTGCCTAATCTGCGGGACATCTATGCTGCCTAATCTGGGGACATCTATCCTGCCTAATCTGGGGGACAACTATGCTGCCTAATCTTGGGGACATCTATGCTGCCTAATCTGGGGACATCTATGCTGCCTAATCTGTGGGACAACTATGCTCCTAATCTGGGGGACAACTATGCTCCTAATCTGGGGGACAACTATGCTCTTAATCTGGGGGACAACTATGCTCGTAATCTGGGGGACATCTATGCTGCCTAATCTGGGGGACAACTATGCTTGTAATCTGGGAGACAACTATGCTCGTAATCTGGGGGACAACTGTACTGATCTGGGGGACAACTATGCAGCCTAATCTGGGGGACAACTATGCTGCCTAATCTGGGGAACAACTATGCTGCCTACTCTGGGGGACATCTATGCAGCCTAATCTGGGGGACAACTATGCTGCCTAATCTGGGGGACAACTATGCTCCTAATCTGGGGGACAGCTATGCTGCCTACTCTGGGGGACAAGTATTCTCCTAATCTGGGGGACAACTATGCTCCTGATCTGGGGGACAACTGTGCTCCTAGTCTGGAGGACAACTATGCTCCTAATCTGGGGGACAACTATGCTCCTAATCTGGGGGACAACTATGCTGCCTAATCTGGGGAAAAACTACCCGGCCCTCCACAATATTTTTAGTTTCTCAGGTGGCCCCATGGGATAAATAATTGCCCACCCCATTCTTCCTCAACCCCGGACATTCCTAACCTGGAGCCGCCCGGGGAAAGGAGAAAGTGAAGACAAGAGACTGGTGAGACCTCTCTGCAAAATTGTGTATTTAATGCAGTGTTTCCCAACCAGGGTGCCTCCAGCTGTTGCAAAACTATTACTCCCAGCATGCCCAGACAGCCTTTGGCTGTCCGGGCATGCTGGGAGTTGTAGTTTTGCAATAGCTGGAGGCACCCTGGTTGGGAAACACTGATTTAATGTTTTAATGTGTGAAACTATCTGCTGCGCTCTGTATCTAATCCTGTCATGTGTGATACTGTCTGCTGAGCCTGTATATCCAAATCTGTCATGTGGGATATGAGCCTGTGTATCTAATCCTGTCATGTGCGATACTGCCTGATGAGCCTGTGTATCTAATCCTGTCATGTGCGATACTGTCTGCTGAGCCTGTGTATCTAATCCTGTCATGTGTGATACTGTGAGCTGAGCCTGTGTATCTAATCCTGTCATGTGTGATACTGTCTGCTGAGCCTGTATATCCACATCTGTCATGTGGGATACTATCTGCTGAGCCTGTGCATCTAAATCTGTCATGTGTGATACTGTCTGATTAGCCTGTTTATCTGACGTTGCGCAGGGGGACGTCACTCGTCATCAGAGAGAGCCAGCGTTGCTGTCGCGCACCACCACTACCGCCGCCGCTGGCATAAATAGGGTTTTGGTAGGTATTCTCTAAATGTAAATTTTTTGTGCGATATATATTCCCCCCCGCATATATATTGTATCCCTCCAATCCCCTATGCCATTTCTTAACCCCCCCTCCCATCCCCCGTGCCATTTCTTAAACCCCTGATCCCTCAGCCCCTGTGCAATCTGGCCCCTCCCCTTTTGTAGCTCCACCCCCGCCCCCTCCCCCCACATAGCCACACCCATGACCGGTATTTTTCTGAGGGAAAGGTGGCAACCCTAGATACATGACATATATACACACACACACAGTTAGGTGATACATGACATATACACACACAAACACACACACACTTACATTTAGGCAGGATTAGACAGCTCCAGGGGGTTCCACATCTGCAGACTCCTTACTTCACCTCTGCTCCTAGCTCCACTGTGCAGCCTGCAGCCCTCCCCTCCTCCTATTCCCCGATTGCCGACCTGGAGGAGGCCGGGGGAACTTACTGAGGGATGGGGGAGGGGTCCGGGAGAGAGGAGAGGGCCCAGGAGAGAGGGGAGGGCCAGGAGAGAGGAGAAGGGCCCAGGAGAGAGGAGAAGGGCCCAGGAGAGAGGACAGGGGCGCAGGTCTTCCTGCCTGTACGTCTGGGGAAGTGCTTAGCCTCAGTACAGAGACCAGGCAGGGCAGAGGGAGGTTACAGGCCTCACGATCAGTGGAGCATAAGAGGAAAGTGACAGCTGGCAGCCACGGCCCCTGTATATAGTGCACCTGGGCCCTTGACGGCAGTACTGCCTGAACTGCAGAACCGCTACCCTGACGTCACGTGGGGCACGCAGGTCACGCAACCAAGTCACCACCAGGGCCGTAGGTAAGCCTGTGGGCCGGCCTGGGACATCACAAGGCCAACCCTCTTTCACTGTTCATATTGTTGTTGCGGGCTGCCGGGTCTATTTTAACGTAGGGACCTGGAGCTGCGCTCCATCTGCCCCTACGTTAATCCGGCCCTGTCTCCGTCCACCGCGCCAGGGAAACGCGCGCACCTAGTCAGCGTTGGAGAGGCATTGCTAGGTGTGAATACCTCCTCTCCACGTATTACTGTATCCGTGCGGATTTCGGTACCCGCCAGGACATCCTTTGCTGCCACCGCTTTTCTGGATTCTGGCACTGCCGGTAACTTCATAGACGCCTCGCTGGTAAACAAGTTCAGCATCCCTGTGGTTCGTTTCCAGAAGTCCTTCTTCATCTCCACAGTCAACGGTGAGAGACTCAACGGCACTGTGCAGTTCCGTACGGAAACCCTCCAGATGGATATCGGAGTCCTGCATTCTGAGAAATTGGAGTTCTTTGTGTTACCCCACTGCACCTCCAGAACTCCTGTTCTGGATTGGACCTCCGGAGAGGTCCGAAGTTGGGGTTCTTCTTGTTTTGGCAGATGCCTCAAGCCGGTTCAAGCCAAGTCTGCATCCGTAGTCTCTCCTCCTCCTGGTCTGCCTGAACCATATGTTGATTTTGCGGACGTTTTTTGTAAGAGACAAGCGGAGGTGTTGCCTCCACACAGGCCTTATGACTGCCCCATTGACTTGCAGCCAGGTACCTCGCCACCTAGAGGAAGGATTTACCCTCTTTCTCCTCCAGAGACTCTCGCCATGTCAGAGTACATCCGAGAGAATTTGCAGAGAGGGTTTATCAGGAAATCCTCATCCCCTGCCGGAGCAGGTTTCTTTTTTGTCTCTAAGAAGGACGGTACTCTTCGGCCGTGTATTGACTTTTGGGGACTCAACAACATCACTATTAAGAACCGTTACCCTCTTCCCCTGATTGCAGAACTCTTTGACCATTTACAAGGCGCCAAGTACTTTACCAAGCTAGATCTCAGGGGGGCCTACAATCTCATTCGGATTCAAGAGGGTGATGAGTGGAAGATGGCTTTTAATACCCAAGATGGTCATTTTGAGTATTTAGTCATGCCCTTTGGACTCTGCAACACTCCAGCTGTCTTCCAAGAGTTTGTTAATGACATCTTTAGAGACCTGCTCTATACCTGTGTGGTAGTCTACCTGGATGATATCCTCATTTTCTCTTCAAATTTGGTTCAACAACGTGCACATGTCCACCTTGTACTCTCCCGTCTTAGGAAGAACCGCCTCTATGCTAAATTCAAAAAGTACCAGTCTTCCCATCCTGGGCTACATCATTTCCGCCAAATGGATCCTGCCAAGCTTTCTGCAGTCTTGGACTGGCCTCGTCCCTCTGGCCTTAAGGCCATACAGCGATTTCTCGGATTCTCTAACTACTACAGACAGTTCATCCCGCATTACTCTACCCTTGTGGCACCTATCGTGGCCTTGACCAAGAAGGGGGCTAATCCGAAGTCTTGGCCTCCTCAGGCCGAGGGGGCCTTCTGCGCTCTCAAATCTGCCTTTGCCTCCGCTCCAGTCCTGTCTCCATTCCTGATCCTACTAAACCTTTCTACCTAGAGGTAGACGCCTCCTCCGTGGGTGCTGGTACCGTGCTCATGCAAAAGTCTCTGAAAGGCAAGTCGGTTACCTGTGGGTTTTTCTCTAAGACTTTCTCTCCCGCAGAGAGAAATTATTCCATAGGAGATAGAGAACTACTCGCCGAGTCGCCATCAAGTTGGCTCTGGAGAAGTGGAGACACTTACTCGAAGGATTTGTACACCCCGTGAACATCTATACAGATCATAAAAACCTACTATACCTCCAGTCTGCTCAGAGACTAAACCCCCGCCAAGCTCGCTGTTCTCTATTTTTTGCCAGATTCAATTTCCTGATCCACTTTTGTCCAGCGAGTAAGAACATCAGAGCCGACGCTCTTTCCCTCTCTTCTGATGTCTCTGGAGATGAAGTCAAGCCACAGCACATTGTATAGCCGGAACGTTTGGTCACGTGGCTCCTGTTGACTTAATCTCCCTCCAGGGAAGACCTATGTTTCCCCCCGTCAACACCTGAAAGTTCTTAACTGGGGGCATTCTTCTTTACTCGCAGGACATACTGGTGTCCGGAAAACTGTACAACTAATCTCCAGAAGATATTGGTGGCCATCCTTTGAAAAGGACATCTCTGAATTTGTGCAGGCCTGTTCTGTATGCGCTAGAGACAAGACTCCTCGCCAGAGACCTGCCAGTCTTCTCCAGCCTCTCCCTGTACCGGAGTCCCCATGGTCCCACATCGCTATGGACTTTTTTACGGATTTGCCACCATCTCACGGCAAAACGGTAATTTGGGTCGTCGTGGACCGCTTTTCTAAGATGGCGCACTTTATCCCATTGCCAGCCTTAGCATCTGCGCCACAGTTGGCTAAGCATTTCTTACAGCACATCTTCCGTTTGCATGGTCTACCCTCGCATATTGTCTCCGACAGAGGGGTACAATTTGTGTCCAAATTCTGAAGGGCCCTCTGTGGACAGATTAAAATCAAGTTGGATTTCTCCTCGTCATATCATCCTCAAACCAATGGCCAAGTGGAGCGAATAAATCAAATTGTGGGCGATTATCTTTGTCACTTCGTCTCCTCCCGCCATGATGACTGGGTCGACCTCCTCCTGTGGGCGGAATTCTACTATAACCACAAGGACTCTTCTGCCACCAACAAGTCTCCCTTCTTCGTGGTTTACGGCCGTCATCCTCTGCCACCTCTGCCACCTCTGCCATTGTCCTCCTCCTCCCGTGTACCTGCAGTGGATGATCTTGTGCGGGACTTTGCTTCCATCTGGCGCGAAACGCGCCTCTCCCTACAACAGGCTTCTTCCCGCATGAAGGTCCAAGCGGACAAGAAGCGTCGGTCTCCTCCTGTCCTGGTTCCCGGAGACAGAGTTTGGCTTTCCTCGAGGTACATCCGCTTCAGGGTCCCTAGTTATAAGCTAGGTCCTCACTACTTGGGACCCTACACAGTCAAGAAGAGGATCAACCCAGTATGCTACCAGCTCCACCTCCCTTCCTCTCTTAAAATCCCTAACTGTTTTCATGTCTTCCTCCTCAAGCCTGCAGTGTTCAATCGCTTCTCCCACAAGAATCTTCCTCCCACACCTGTATCCGGAGATATTGGCCTCTAAGTTGGTCAGGGGGAGTAGATTTTTTCTAGTCGACTGGGAGGGTTGCGGTCCTGAGGAGAGATCATGGGAGCCTGAGGAAAACATCTTGGACCGCAATCTCATCCTCAGGTTTCAGGGTACCAAGAGGCGGGGAGACCAAAGGGGGGGGGGGGTACTGTAACGCTGATTGCCCCGGGCCCTGCTCCTGGACTGGAACGTTCACTGCATTTGCCCCCGCAGAGTGACTCGGGCCTCGGGGACACTCCGGTTCTGTCTCCAGCGGGGACGCGGTCAGCGCTGCGGGAAGTCCACAAGCACGTCCCGCGTCCCATCTTCACTTACCTGCGCCCGCTCCGGCTGTCTCCACTTCTCCCCTGACATGTGGTCCCCGGCGCGCGTCCCTGCACTATAGGGCGCGTGCGCGTGCCGGCTGTGTAAAATTTAAAGGGCCAGTGCACCATTGATTGGTGCCTGGCCCAATCCAATTATTTAGCAGTTCCTATAAATGTACTCTGCCCCTTCCTGCCCTTGCCGGATCTTTGTTGCCCTAGTGCCCTAGAGAAAGCGTTTATTGTGTAATCCCCGCCAGTTGCCGTAACCGTTGCTAACGACTACCGCCTGAGAACCTTTGCTGCCTGCCCTGACCTTTTGCTACGTCGGACTACGCCTCTGCCTGACCCTTCTGTATCACGCAAGACTCAGCTGCCAGAGAGGTTGAGTCGCTACCGGAGGATACGACCTGGGAGTTACCGCCGCAGCAAGTCAATCCCGCTTTGCGGCGGGCTCTGGTGAAAACGAGTAACGCTTTAGAACTGATCTTCCGGTACGGCCCACGCCATCACCTCTCTGGCACAGAGGATCCATCTCCTGTACCTGCTTCCTGCTACCAGTCCGGATCCTTACATGTCTTATGAATATAGGGGTATATACACAAAGCTGGCGTGTAAGGATCTGCAGTCCACCTACACTAGGAGTCCATTGGTAAACACGGCCTTACGTGTGACCAGGGGTTTGCTTGTCGCCTTGGTTACTGGGATCAAGGTTGGTGCCCAAGGTTTTAGCCCCATCTCTATGTCAGGAGCGGGCCACATCACTTTTGTTGGTACCCTTGCAGTAAGCAAACTCTCATTGCTCCGAGAGGGCCTAGGTACAGTCGTTGGTGCCCGAAGTTTAGGCCTACTTTCCTGGTCATGAGCAGGCATTGGCACTTTGCCGCATTGTGAAGAAAAGGACTGATGTTGTAGAGGCTCCTCCTCCTGGTGAAGGCATCAGGAACAGGCCATTTCGGCCTCAGGTTGAAGGGATCGGACTCCCAATCAGTTGAGGGAGAATATTTAAATGGAAGCTGTGTTGGGGCTGTTGGTCTGGTGACCGCAGCAGCTCATTCTCCTCACAGACCCCGGTCGGGGGTGTATTCCACAATTTTACCCACCTCTAGGGATTAGAACTTTTTCTGAAGATATGGCCTCTGTACTGCTCGCCGGTTTACGAGGATGGTTTGCCCTGTGTGGCAATCTAGGAGTGTCCCATACCCTCTGACCTTGTCGAACTTGGCCACAATTGCTCTTCGTCGTTCTAAAGGCTCCTCCCCTTCTCGTGGATGATCCCACTTGTGGATGAACAGTGCTTCCATCTCTTTAGTGTTCTCCTGATAACTAATTATCTCCTCAGGAGGCAAATGCACATGCTTAGGGGTGTACAGTTCTCTGTGTCAGGCCTTTAATTTGTCCATCAACTCAGCCAGCTCGGGTTCCTGACGGGCCCTTTCTCTTTGTGCAGTTGGGATTGATGGGAGTGGCTTCCCAGGTGTAGGCTGTAAAACAGCGTGCATATGTGGTATCCCGGTACCGTATTTCATACGTTACCTTTGTAGAGGTCCCCATAGTCAGAGTCCCTAGGAACGTCGGGGTCCCTCTCCTATAGTTATCCCCTTGTCACCCCTCAGTTAGTCTATGACTGTATAGAAGTTCTTATAAATATAAGTATAAATGTGTTTATATTTGATTGCCTACCTGTTCAGCATAGCAGGACCTGCGGGTCACATGATTAGGTTAGAAGTCTATGATTTTGCTACAGAACTTTTGGAGGTTCCCATGATGTGTTCACCCACAATGCAATGTAACGGTGAGTGACAGTTGTTATGGACCAATCCAAAACGGCCAGCCCCTGCCCATATAAGGGAGCTGCGTCATCTTGATCGCTCTCTTGGGTTGCTGATTCTGGAAGAGGTAGGACCTCCGCAGCTTACAAGATGATATATAAGGCCAAAGCCTTGCAGCCTCAGCCTCTAACATAGCGGATATACTAAGCAATTCCCCGCTACTCACCGCAACATCACTGGACCTAAATGCACCCTTAAATCCAGCGCATCTATGCTACAAAATCCCTACGCGCCTCTCCCTACAACAGGCTTCTTCCCGCATGAAAGTCCAAGCGGACAAGAAGCGTCGGTCTCCTTCTGTCCTGGTTCCCGGGGACAGAGTTTCGCTTTCCTCGAGGTACATCCGCTTCAGGGTCCCTAGTTATAAGCTAGGTCCTCGCTACTTGGGACCCTACACAGTCAATAAGAGGATCAACCCAGTATGCTACCAGCTCCACCTCCCTTCCTCTCTTAAAATCCCTAACTGTTTTCATGTCTTCCTCCTCAAGCCTGCAGTGTTCAATCGCTTCTCCCACAAGAATCTTCCTCCCACACCTGTATCCGGAGATATTGGCCTCTAAGTTGGTCAGGGGGAGTAGATTTTTTCTAGTCGACTGGGAGGGTTGCGGTCCTGAGGAGAGATCATGGGAGCCTGAGGAAAACATCTTGGACCACAATCTCATCCTCAGGTTTCAGGGTACCAAGAGGCGGGGGAGACCAAAGGGGGGGGGGGGGGGTACTGTAACGCTGAGTGCCCCGGTACCTGTTCCTGGACTGGAAGGTTCACTGCGTTTTCCCACGCAGAGTGCCTCGGGCCTCGGGGACACTCCGGTTCTGTCTCCAGCGGGGACGCGGTCCGCGCTGCGGGAAGTCCCCAAGCGCGTCCCGCGTCCCGCGGCCCAATCCAATTATTTAGCAGTTCCTATAAATGTACTCTGCCCCTTCCTGCCCTTGCCGGATCTTTGTTGCCCTAGTGCCCTAGAGAAAGCGTTTATTGTGTAATCCCCGCCAGTTGCCGTAACCGTTGTTAACCACTACCGCCTGAGATCCTTTCCTGCCTGCCCTGACCTTTTGCTACGTCGGACTACGCCTCTGCCTGACCCTTCTGTATCACGCAAGACTCAGCTGCCAGAGAGGTTCGGTCCCTACCGGAGGATACGACCTGGGAGTTACCGCCGCAGCAAGTCAATCCCGCTTTGCGGCGGGCTCTGGTGAAAACGAGTAACGCTTTAGAACTGATCTTCCGGTATGGCCCACGCCATCGCCTCTCTGGCACAGAGGATCCATCTCCTGTACCTGCTTCCTGCTACCAGTCCGGATCCTTACATGTCTTATGAATATAGGGGTATATACACAGAGCTGGCGTGTAAGGATCTGCAGTCCACCTACACTAGGAGTCCATTGGTAAACACGGCCTTACGACAATCAGCTGAGCACAAAACTTACGAATCTCCTACTGGCTAGGAGTCTCTTGACCTAATGGTCAGGCACGAGCTTAATGGTTACGTTGCTGAACTTGGAACTGAAAACATTTCTTAGCATAGTCCTGCTAGAAACATATGTCTTGAACTTTTCTGTTGCTGAAAAATAAAAGTGGTTAGCAAGAAGAAACATAACAGTCATCACATGACAGTCCTTCAAAAAACATTTCTCCGAACTTTTCCTGTGCCTCTTCTAGACCCCCTAGCTCTTCCCACATCAGGGTCTGGCTGGGAATTAATATAACTCTCCCACACCACATTGGTGAGAGTAGAGTGGGTCACCGTGGGATTCAAAGTGACCAGGGGTTTGCTTGTCGCCTTGGTTACTGGGATCAAGGTTGGTGCCCAAGGTTTTAGCCCCATCTCTATGTCAGGAGCGGGCCACATCACTTTTGTTGGTACCCTTGCAGTAAGCAAACTCTCATTGCTCCGAGAGGGCCTAGGTACAGTCGTTGGTGCCCGAAGTTTAGGCCTACTTTCCTGGTCATGAGCAGGCATTGGCACTTTGCCGCATTCTGAAGAAAAGGACTGATGTTGTAGAGGCTCCTCCTCCTTGAGTACGTTGGTGAAGGCATCAGGAACAGGCCATTTCGGCCTCAGGTTGAAGGGATCGGACTCCCAATCAGTTGAGGGAAACTATTTAAATGGAAGCTGTGTTGGGGCTGTTGGTCTGGTGACCGCAGCAGCCCATTCTCCTCGCAGACCCCGGACAGGGGTGTATTCCACAATTTTACCCACCTCTAGGGAGTAGAACTTTTTCTGAAGATATGGCCTCTGTACTGCTCGCCGGTTTACGAGGATGGTTTGCCCTGTGTGGCAATCTAGGAGTTTCCCATACCCTCTGACCTTGTTGAACTTGGCCACAATTGCTCTTCATCGTTCTAAAGGCTCCTCCCCTTCTCGTGGATGATCCCACTTGTGGATGAACAGTGCTTCCATCTCTTTAGTGTTCTCCTGATAACTAATTATCTCCTCAGGAGGCAAATGCACATGCTTAGGGGTGTACAGTTCTCTGTGTCAGGCCTTTAATTTGTCCATCAACTCAGCCAGCTCGGGTTCCTGACGGGCCCTTTCTCTTTGTGCAGTTGGGATTGATGGGAGTGGCTTCCCAGGTGTAGGCTGTAAAACAGCGTGCATATGTGGTATCCCGGTACCGTATTTCATACGTTACCTTTGTAGAGGTCCCCATAGTCAGAGTCCCTAGGAACGTCGGGGTCCCTCTCCTATAGTTATCCCCTTGTCACCCCTCAGTTAGTCTATGACTGTATAGAAGTTCTTATAAATATAAGTATAAATGTGTTTATATTTGATTGCCTACCTGTTCAGCGTAGCAGGACCTGCGGGTCACATGATTAGGTTACAAGTCTATGGTTTTGCTACAGAACTTTTGGAGGTTCCCATGACGTGTTCACCCACAATACAATGTAACGGTGAGTGACAGTTGTTATGGACCAATCCAAAACGGCCAGCCCCTGCCCATATAAGGGAGCTGCGTCATCTTGATCGCTGTCTTGGGTTGCTGATTCTGGAAGAGGTAGGACCTCCGCAGCTTACAAGATGATTTATAAGGCCAAAGCCTTGCAGCCTCGGCCTCTAACATAGCGGATATACTAAGCAATTCCCCGCTACTCACCGCAACATCACTGGACCTAAATGCACCCTTAAATCCACCGCATCTATGCTACAAAATCCCTAAGAAGCTAAATTGAGCTTATCTGATCCCAACCAACTGTCAATCGCTGCTCAGCTATATCTATAGAGACTCTGTTATCTGGACTGTTACTATTGCTGCATGTACAGAAATTCTTCAGTAAAAGTTCCTGCAAGTTTTCAGTTAACAGTGGTTGTGGACAATCCTTTATTTCTGCATCACCTATTGCTCTTGGGAAGGGTGGCAATAGGCCAATCGAGATTACAGAATTTAACCCTCACCCTGGAGTCACGAGTGACAAGGGTTAACAGCGCCCTTTACTATTCTGAACAGAAACACCCTAACTACCCTACACCCCACAAGGCTTTATCCCCTAACGCTAAAAACACATATATTCAATAAATCCTGGCCCGTCCCCAAAAAACCACTGGGGCAAATCTGGTGAGTGCGGTCGTGCACTCGGCAAGCTGGACAGGGTTATTTCAGGCTCAGGGCTGGAGGAGGAAGAGAAGGCCGCCTCTGGCGGGGTACTCACTGATGACTCCTCCGACGGGATCTCGGCACATGAGCCCCAAGTCTTGTGGTGAGGGGACAATCTCACCGTCGATGCTACTCCAGGTGTCCCAGCGCAGTCTCCTGGAGGTGTATCCGGCCAGTCATCATCATCGTCGGGCAGTGGGCAGGCCCCCTCTTCATCCAACGAAAATTTCATGGAACAGTTGAGCCATCTTGGTGCTCTCACCACGTGGAACGTTGCTCTGCTCCATGCCTGTACTCTCCGGCTCTCTGTGCAGACTGAAGAGGTCGCTGTACAGGGTGTACTTTATACTGGGCTTCCCCAAAATGGCTGCCGGCAGGAAGAACGTCATCGGTGCAGCCCCGACTTCCGGTCCTCCCAGAAACAACTCCTCTGTCTCCAAGTTTCCTTTCGGCTGCGATACAGCAACTTGGCAGCCACGCCCAGGGGCGGGACGTGGCGCAGCATGGGACTTTTTCGACCGCATCTCCGGCAGCAGCTTAACTCTTCCTGTGCTGACCGGACCAGAGGTTCGCAGCATGTATTCATTTTGCAGTTTACACATTCTTGCAGCAAATAAATCTTTGCCTCCCCCCCTTACTTTTCACGTGGCCCTTTTTGTAATGCACACCACACGCACCGCTCTTGTACACTGTAATGCGGTTTGCAGCACATGAATAAAGTCCTTTATATTAAAGGGGAGTACACTTTCACTAGTGGCAACAGCAGCAGGCACACGCCTGAATCCTGTTCGTGAGACGCCAAAAAGGCTTTGTGGTACGCCTTGGGGGTATGTAGGGTAGTTGGGGTGTTGCTTTTCTGGATAATAAAGGGCGCTGTTAACCCTTGTCACTGTAATGGTGCTGGGCCTATCGCCACCCTTCCCAAGAGAGATAGGTGAGTTCGTAATAAATATATTGTCCACAACCACTGTTTAACTGAAAACTTGCAAGAACATTTACTGAAGATTTTCTGTAGCAGGTAATATCAATAACAGTCCAGATAACAAAGTCAATTTGTAGTTGAGCAGCGATTGACAGTTGGTTGGGATCAGATAAGTTCAGTTTAGCTTTTAGAAGATTCTGTAACATAGATCCGCTGGATTTAGGAGTGCGTTTAGCGGAGAGTAGCAGGGAATTGTAGATCTATAACCGCTTTGGTATAGGCCGAGGCCGCAAGGTTTTGGCCTAGTAAACCTACTTGAAAGTTGTGGAGCTCCTACCTCGTTAAGTGTCAGCAACCCAAGAGAGCGAGTAATGGCCACAGCTCCTTTATATGGGCAGGGGCTGGCCAATTTGGATTGGTCCAGAACAACTGTCACTCACATTACACGGCATTGTGGGTGAACACGTGACATAAGAACCACCAAAGGGCCTTCAACATACCATAGAGTTCTGAGCAGCGTATCACATGACCTAAGGTCCTGCAACGCCAAACAAGTGAGTAATGCAATATACATATTTACAGTGATAACATTTATAAACATTAACTTACTAAGGGGTGACTAGGGGCTAACTAGGGAAGCGGTCTCCCACAGTCCTAGGGACTCTGACTGTGGGGACCCCCCACCAAGGCACAGTATGAAATACGGTGCCGGGAGACCACATATGCAATTGCAGTGTAATGCCGATCAGATCTAGTACATGATGGAAACCTACACTAAACAGGGTCACCCCACTTGGGTGTAGGCTACAAAATATTCTCATAGAGGATCCAGCTTTACTCTACTATTATTAATATGAGCCCTGGACAGATTGGTGGAGATCACAACCAAGATGGCTGCAGCCACTCCTTTACAAGTACAATACAATAAAACGTCATTGACTATAGTAAAATCACAGTGAAAATCGGCAAAACAATAAGATGTGGGCCCAGGGATTACTGTGGATCTGACCATGTTTATTCTCCAGACTAATTTGGGTTAAATTGTTCTGCTTGTTTATGTCATTCATTGTAGATCACTATTTACTAATGTTACACTTTATTAGTTGCTTACAATTTGCACTTTATGTTCCTACACCACTTATAGAAGGAAGAAAAATATTGTCTTGTACTTAAAGGGGTACTCTGCCCCTAGACATCTTATACCCTATCTAAAGGATAGGGGATAAGATGTCTGATTGCGGGGTCCTGCCACTGGGAACCCTCACGATCTCGGCTGCGGCACCCTAGACATCCGGTGCACAGAGCAAACTTTGCTCTGTGCCGGATGACTGGTGATGCAGGGCGGAGGATTGTAATGTCACGGTCATGGCCGCTTGTGACGTCACAGCCACGCCCCCTCAATGCAAGTCTATGGGAGGGGCGTCACGCCCCCTCCCATAGACTTGCATTGAGGTGGTGTAGCCGTGACATCATGAAAATCCAGCTTGTACAATTAGAAAGTCGTTGGATCCATCGATTACAAACCCTACATCTCCATGGGTTAAATGACCACATCAGTTTGTCCCGTTTATCTAGATTCCACCTTTTCCAATCTGTGGGTTTATGATCACTTAGTCTAGTGTCTTCCAGAAGGCTCCTGTGGTCATGTCGTGGACCACAGGGACCTTATTTTTAGCAGTTTTTATGGGTTTTAACTGTTTATATGTTCACATCCCCCCATCTTAGTGCTCGGGATATGCTCATTCAATCTAGGTTTGTCCTTTGTTTTTATTATACTCTTGTCCGATTACATAGGATGGGGGTCTTGGGGTCCGATATCTGCTTTAGGTGTGGAAGAGAGAGGGGCACCATCTTACATGTGGTTTGGACTTGCTCCTGTGTTGTGTAGTGGTGCTCGCGAATATTCACAATGCTAATTTTATTCGCACTATAGCACAACATATTCCCAATTTTTTCACAATACACATCACAGAGATCATCCCTCTCTGCTTCCAGCTTGAGTGGTGTAAAGAAGGCTCTAATACTACTGTGTGAGACTGGCACGTGAATATTGATTCCTCCTTTCTTTTAGCTTGTGGGCCAATGAGAATGATGCAAATACAGTTGTTGGAGTTTAGCAACATACCCAGCAACCAATAGGAAAGTATCCCACCCCTTCGCTATGGGTGGGTTCACACCACGTTTCTACCCATACGGGAGCGCACCCGTATGGTAATTAATTTCGGCTCATTTTTGCCTCGTATGCGCTTTTCCAACTGGACCTAAAACCGTGGTCGACTATGCAGTGGTCTCCAAACTGTAGCCCTCCAGATGTTGCAAAACTACAATTCCCAGCATGCCCAGGCAGTCAGTGCATGCTGAAAGTTGTAGTTTTGCAACATCTGGAGGACCACAGTTTGGAGACCTCTACTTAGCGGTCTCCAAACTGTTCTTCCCCAGTTGTTGCATAACTAGAACTCCTAGCATGCCTTTTGGCGGTCAGTGCATGCTGGGAGTTGCAGTTTTGCAGCAGCAGAAGGCACACTGGTTGGGAAACACGGAACTAGAGTCTGTTTCCTAACTCAGTGATTCCAACCCGTGGTGATTCCAAAAATCTGTCAGACACCTGTGGGGTGTAAATGCTCACTGCACCCCTTATTACATTATGAGAGGGGTGTAGTTTCCAAAATGGGGTCACATGTGGGGGGGGGTTCCACTGTTCTGGCACTATGGGGGCTTTGTAAACACGCGTGGCCTTCAATTCCAGACACATTCTCTCTCCAAAATCCCAATTGTGCTCCTTCACTTCTGAGCATTGTAGTTCGCCCGCAGAGCATTTTGCATCCACATATGGGGTATTTATATACTCAGAAGAAATGGGGTTACAAATTTTGGGGAGCTTTATTTCCTATTTTACCTTGTGAAAATGAAAAATTTAGGGTAACACCAGCATTTTAGTGAAAAAAAATTTGTTCTCAGTTTCCCATCCAATTTTAACGAAATATCTTCAAACACCTGTGGGGTGTTAAGGAGCGCTATACCCCGTGTTCCGTTCCATGAGGGGTGTAGTTTCCAAAATGGGGTCACATGTGGCTATTTATTTTTTTGCATTTATGTCAGAACCGCTGTAAAATTAGCCACCCCTGTGCAAATCACCAATTTCGGCCTCAAATGTACATAGTGAGCTCTCACTCCTGAGCCTTGTTGTGCACCTGCAGAGCCTTATACGTCCACATATGGGATATTTCCGTGCTCAGGAGAAATTGCGTTACAAATTTTGGGGGACTTTTTTCCTTTTACCGCTTGTGAAAATAAAAAGTATGGGGCAACACCAGCATGTTAGTGTAAAAATTTGAATTTTTTTTACACTAACAGGCTGGTGTAGACCCCAACTTTTCCTTTTCATAAGGGGTAAAAGGAGAAAAAGGCCCCCAAAATGTGTAATGCAATTTCTCCCGAGTACAGAAATACCCCATATGTGGCCCTAAACTGTTTCCTTGAAATATGACAGGGCTCTGAAGTGAAAGAGCACCATGCGCATTTGAGGACTAAATTAGGGATTGCATAGGGGCAGATATAGGGGTATTCTATGCCTGTGATTCAAAAACAGGGTGCCTCCAGCTGTTGCTAAACTCCCAGCATGCCTGGAAAGTCAGTGGCTGTCCGGAAATGCTGGGAGTTGATGTTTTGCAACAGCTGAAGGCTCCGTTTTGGAAACACTGCCGTATGATATGTTTTTCATTTTTATTTGGGGGGGGGGGGGGGCAGAGTAAGGGGTGTATATGTATTGTTTTACACTTTATTATGTGTAGTGTAGTGAAGTGTAGTGTTTTTAGGGTATATTTGCACAGGAGGGTTTACGGTGAGTTTCCCGCTAGAAATTTGTGCCGCAGCTCAAACTTAAAACAGGAAACTCACTGTAAAACCACCTGTGTAAGTGTACCCTGTACGTTCACATGGGGGGGGGGGGGCAAACCTCCAGCTGTTGCAAAACAACTCCTAGCATGCACTGACAGACCATACATGCTAGGAGTTGTAATTTTGCAACAGCTGGAGGCACACTGGTTGGAAAACCTTCAGTTAGGTTCTGTTACCTAACTCAGTATTTTCCAACCAGTGTGCCTCCAGCTGTTGCAAAACTACAACTCCCAGCATGTACTGGGAGACGTAGTTATGTAACAGCTGGAGGTGCGCAACTACAACTCCCAGCATGCTTAGACAGCTGTTTGCTTTTTGGGCATGCTGGTATGTGCAGTTCTGCAACAGCTGGAGAGCTACAGTTTAGAGACCACTGCACAGTGGTCTCCAAACTGTGGCCCTCCAGATGTTGCAAAACTACAACTCCCAGCATGCCCAGACAGCTGTTTGCTGTCTGGGCATGCTGGGAGTTGTAGTTTTGCAAGTTTTTCTCATGCGCGAATATATGTTTAGACTATAAAGAAAATATATTCATGCATATATGAATAATAATATGTTTTCACATATGTGAATAATATTTTTACGTGAAATTTCGTATACGCGAAATAAAAGTCATGAATATAACGAATATGCAAATTTAGCGCATATATGACGAATATTCATGCATATATTTGCGAAATATCGCAAATTTGAATATGGCCTATGCCATTCATCACTAATTGTTTTTACTACATATTTTATAGAACTTTTTGAGGAAGGCCATAATAGGCAGAAACATCAATACAACCATTTGATTGGTCTAAAAAATTCTTTATTAAAAGAATTCAGCATCGTAGCCAGGGGTCGTCACCGGGAGATCAGTCAGAATGAAGCCACATCATGGTCGGGTGGGAATCATGGTCCATAAAACTTAGCCGAGGTCATGTCCAGGGGATCATTCAGGAGGTGGATGTTCCTCAGGTCTCTGGTGGATCCAGGCAGATGCTGTAAAAAACACAATGTTATTATTATACTAGATATAGAGAGAGGGAAGGAACTGTATTTATTTCATGTGAAATATTACATACCTATAGCAGCAAAGCAGGGCCAGGAACAGCATCAAGAACGGAGTGCCGATAATAACGCTTCGTGGTATATACTGGAAGCGATCACTTAGGTCTTGAATCTGTGAAGATATTGACCTCCGGATTCCTAAAAAACACAAAATCATGTTATTAAAACAGGTATTTTTCTTATTTCCTACTATACACATAGAGGAGGATACTTACTCACGAGTCCCTGGTCCTTGGCACTGTCTGTGGGCACATCATATCCAGAATGAGGGATGATGGTATTTTCCTCAACTGGAGGCAGAGGACGGCTGCTGACAGCACACATCCAACACACAAAGAAAAATACTTGGAAAATCATTTCCTAAATGCACAAAACACACGATAAATAATTGAGCAATGCTCTCTCTCCTATCACTTCTCTCACAAAGAGATCTACAGCTCCTGACCACTGATTCCTTGTATGGAACTCGGTGATGTCATAATAGACACTGTCACCTGCCTGAGACATCACCAAGTGGCAGTGTAACATATTCCCCTTTTTCCATACAAGGTTATACATATATTAAGTTGTTATTTTAGGTCATTATCATTTATTAATTCACTTTTAATACATTTTTTGGAAGAAAAAAGATAGCAATTTTGCATTTTCTTCTTTTAGGTCTAAAAATTTAGGAAATTTTGAAGTCTCAACTGGCGATTTAAATAACATGACTTTATTCTCTGGGTTGGTATGATTAGGTTGGCACCAAATGTACCGTATTTATCGGCGTATAACACGCACTTTTTAGGCTAAAATTTTTAGCCTAAAATCTGTGTGCGTGTTATACGCCGATACACCCCCAGGAAAGGCAGGGGGAGAGAGGCCGTCGCTGCCCGCTTCTCTCCCCCTGCCTTTCCTGGGGTCTAGAGCACTGCTGTCGGCCCTTCTCACCCCCTGGTTATCGGCGCCGCTGCCCGTTCTGTCCCCCTGACTATCGGTGCCGGCGCCGATAGCCAGGGGGAGAGAAGCGGCGCCGACAGCCAGGGGGAGAGAAGGGGCAGCGGCACCCATTGCCGGCGCCGCTGCCCCGTTGCCTCCCCCCATCCCCGGTGGCATAATTACCTGAGTCGGATCCGCGCTGCTGCAGGCCTCCGGCGTGCGTCCCCGGCGTCTTTGCTATGCGCTGAACGGCGCATGACGTGAGTGTGCCGCGCCGTGCATAGCAACGACGCTGGGGACGCACGACGGAGTCCTGCAGCAGCGCGGACCCGACTCAGGTAATGGGTGCCGCTGCCCCTTCTCTCCCCCTGGCTGTCGGCGCCGCTTCTCTCCCCCTGGCTATCGGCGCCGGCACCGATAGTCAGGGGGACAGAATGGGCAGCGGCGCCGATACCCAGGGGGTGAAAAGGGCCGACAACAGCGCTCTAGACCCCAGGAAAGGCAGAGGGAGAGAAGCGGGCAGCGACGGCCTCTCTCCCCCTGCCTTTCCTGGGGGTATATCGGAGTATACACGCGCACACACGCACCCTCATTTTACCATGGATATTTGGTTAAAAAACTATTTTTTACTCAAATATCCTTGGTAAAATGAGGGTGCGTGTTATAGGCCGGTGCGTGGTATACCCCGATAAATACGGTATTTATTTATTTTTAATTTATTTTAACAATAAAAGTATTACATTTGTTTGCATTTTTAACTCCATGGAACTTTTTTCTGTAGGATGTTTTATATTTTTTTGTGTAAACATTTAGAAATGGGGAGATTTATCAAAACCTGTCCAGAGGAAAAGTTGCCGAGTTGCCCATAGCAACCAATCAGATCACTTCTTTCATTTTTTAAAAGGCCTCTGAATAATGAAAGAAGCAATCTGATTGGTTGCTATTGGCAACTTAGCAACTTTTCCTCTAGACAGGTTTTGATAAATCTCCCCCATAGAGAATGCGATAGCACTTTGAAAACGCTAAGACATATGTGAATATTGGATATATGAATTATTTTGAACTGTGTTACTGCTCTATAAACTATAGTAATAGACTTTAAGTCCACAGCAGATATTCTGATCCAATAATTCCCATCCCCGATCTTCAAATATGTCATATATGCACTTGCAGTGCTGCCGATCAGATCTAGTATATGATGGAAACCTACACTAAACAGAGTCACCCCACTTGGCTGTAGGCTACAAAATATTCTCATGGAGGATCCAGCTTTACTATTATTAATATGAGCCCTGGACAGATGGGTGGAGGTCACAACCAAGATGGCTGCAGCCGCTCCTTTACAAGTACAATACAATAAAACGTCATTGACTATAGTAAAATCACAGTGAAAATCTGCAAAACAATAAGATGTGGGCCCAGGGATTACTGAGGATCTGACCATGTTTATTCTCCAGACTAATTTGGGTTATATTGTTCTGCTTGTTTATGTCACTCATTGTAGATCACTATTTACTAATGTTACACTTTATTAGTTGCTTACAATTTGCACTTTATGTTCTTACACCACTTATAGAAGGAAGGAAAATATTGTCTTGTACTTAAAGGGGTACTCCGCCCCTAGATATCTTATACCCTATCTAAAGGATAGGGGATAAGATGTCTGATTGCGGGGTCCTGCCACTGGGGACCCTCACGATCTCGGCTGCGACACCCTAGGCAAACTTCGCTCCGTGCCGGATGACTGCTGATGCAGGGCAGAGGATTGTGATGTCACGGTCATGGCCCGCTTGTGACATCACAGCCACGCCCCCTCAATACAAGTCTATGGGAAGGGGCGTGACCGCAGTCACACACCCTCCCTTAGACTTGCATTGAGGTGGTGTAGCCGTGACATCATGAGCCTCCGGCCCCCCCCACACAAAATATATTTTAAAAACATATGTGTGTTTGTGAAACATTGACCATAGATTTGTTGGGCAGAGGCTGGGAAACTGTAAAATCCAGCTTGCACAATTAGAAAGTCGTTGGATGCATCGATTACAAACCCTACATACCCATGGGTTAAATGACCACATCAGTTTTGCCCTGTTTATCTAGATTCCACCTTTTCCAATCTGTGGGTTTATGATCACTTAGTCTAGTGTCTTCCAGGAGGCTCCTGTGGTCATGTCGTGGACCATAGGGACCTCATTTTTAGCAGTTTTTATGGGTTATAACCTCTTAAGGACCCAGGGCATATGGATATGCCCTCACACCCTGGGCCTTAAGGACCCAGGGCGTATCCATACGCCCTGGCGTTTTCCGGTCTCTGCCGCACGCCGGGCAGAGATCAGAACCGGATGCCTGCTGAAATGCTTCAGCAGGCATCCAGGGCAAACGCCGAGGGGGGCCATGTAGGAAATCGCCCTTGCGATCTGCGGCCATACCGGGCTGATTGGGTCTCTGGGACCCGACCGCCCGGTAATTTCGCATGATCCTGGCTGTCACAGACAGCCAGGACCATGCTAAAGTATAGGAGCGAGGTGGCAAGCCGGCCACCTCCTCCTATACCCTGCTATCTGTCGGTTAGTTAACCGACCAATCGCAGGGGGGGGGGCAGCGGGGGACAGGGGAGTGCTGGGGACCGGCGCCGGTACTTACCTCGTCCCTGAAGACCCGGATCCTGGCGATGAAGACGGCGGTGACAGGTGAGTGGATCTTCAGCCGCGGTCGGGCCCTTTACAGCAATGCACGTCGCCGTAAAGCGACATGCATTGCTGTAATGGGACCCTGTAAACTACAACTCCCAGCATGCCCAAACAGCCCTTGGCATCTGGGCATACTGGGAGGTGCAGTTTTGCAACATCTGGAGGTCCACAGTTTTGGGACCACTGTGCCCTTCCAGATTTTGCAAAACTACACATCCTCAGCATGCCCTTACTGTCCAGGCATGCTGGGAGTTGTAGTTCTGTAACATCTGGCCCTTCAGTGGGGTCTGCAAACTGTAGTCCTCCAGGTGTTGCAAAACTACAACTCCAAGCATGCTGGGAGTTGTAGTTCGGCAACATCTGGCTCTAAAGATGTTGCTGAACTACTACTTCCAGCATGCCTGAGAATGTTTGGGAGTAGTGGTTTTGCAACAACTGGAGGCACACTGGTTGGGAAACATTGTCTGTTTCCTAACTCAGTGTTTCCCAACCCGTGTGCCTCCAGCTGTTGCAAAACTATAACTACCAGCATGCACTGATAGACTGTGCATGCTGGGAGTTGTAGTTTTGCAACAGCTGGAGGTCCCCGTCCCCCCTGTGAACGTACAGGGTACATTCACATGGGCAGGGGCTTACAGTGAGTATCAGGCTGCAAGTTTGCGATGCAGCAAATTTTGCGCGGCAGCTCAAACTCGCAGCGGGAAACTCGCTGTAACCCCCGCCTGTGTGACTGTACCCTAAAAACACTACACTAACACAAAATAAAATAAAAAGTAAAAAACACTACATATACACATACCCCTACACAGCCCCCCTCCCCAATAAAAATGAAAAACGTCTGGTACGCCACTGTTTCCAAAATGGAGCCTCCAGCTGTTGCAAAACAACAACTCCCAGTATTGCTGGACAGCCGTTGACTGTCCAAGCATGCTGGGAGTTTTGCAACAGCTGGAGGCACCCTGTTTGGGAATCACTGGCGTAGAATACCCCTATGTCCACCGCTAAGCAAATCCCTAATTCAGGCTTCAAATGCGCATGGCGCTCTCACTTTGGAGCCCTGTCGTATTTCAAGGCAACAGTTTAGGATCACATATGGGGTATCGCTGTACTCGGGAGAAATTGCCTAACAAATTTTGGGGGGCTTTTTCTCCTTTCACCCCTTATGAAAATGTGAAGTTGGGGTCTACACCAGCATGTTAGTGTAAAAAAATAAATTGTTTACACTAACATGCTGGTGTTGCCCTATACTTTTCATTTTGACAAGAGGTAAAAGGGAAAAAAGCCCCCCAAAATTTGTAATGCAATTTCTCCCAACTACGGAGATACCCCATATGTGGGCGCAAAGTGCTCTGGGGGCGCACAACAAGGCCCAGAAGGGAGAGCGCGCCATGTACATTTGAGGTGATTTGCACAGGGGTGGCTGATTGTTACAGCGGTTTTGACAAACGCAAAAAAAACAAAACCCCACATGTGACCCCATTTCGCAAACTACACCCCTCATGGAATGTAATGAGGGGTGCAGTGAGAATTTACACCCCACTGGTGTCTGACAGATCTTTGGAACAGTGGGCTATGCAAATTAAAAATTTCGTACAGCCCACTGTTCCAAAGATCTGAAAGACACCAGTGGGGGTAAATGCTCACTGTACCCTTTGTTACGTTCCTCAATGGGTCTAGTTTCCAAAATGGTATGCCATGTGTTTTTTTTTTGCTGTTCTGGCCCCATAGGGGTTTCCTAAATGCGACATGCCCCCGAGCAAAATTTGCTCTCAAAAAGCCAAATATGACTCCTTCTCTTCTGAGCATTGTAGTTCGCCCGTAGTGCACTACAGGCCAACTTATGGGGTACCTTCATACTCAGAAGAGATGGGGTTACAAATTTTGGGGGGGTATTTTCTGCTATTAACCCTTGCAAAAATGTGAAATTTGGGGGGAAACACACATTTTAGTGAAATTTTATTTTATTTTTTTACATATGCAAAAGTCGTGACACACATGTGGGGTATTAAGGCTCACTTAATTCCTTGTTACGTTCCTCAAGGGGTCTTGTTTCCAAAATGGTATGGCATGTGTTTTTTTTTTTGCTGTTCTGGCACCATAGGGGCTTCCTAAATGCAACATATCCCCCCAAAAACCATTTCAGAAAAACGTACTCTCCAAAATCCCCTTGTCGCTCCTTCGGTTCTGAGCCCTCTACTGCGCCCGCCGAACACTTTACATAGACATATGAGGTATCTGCTTACTCGAGAGAAATTGGGCTATAAGTATACATTTTGTCCTTTTACCCCTCGTTAAAATAAAAAAATTGGGTCTATAAGAACATGCGATTGTAAAAAATTAAGATAGTGAATTTTCTCCTTCACTTTCCTGCTATTCCTGTGAAACAAAAGGGTTAAAAGGCTGACCGAATATCATTTTGAATACTTTGGGGCGTGCAGTTTTTATAATGGGGTCATTTGTGGGGTATTTCTAAGAAGAAGACCCTTCAAATCCACTTCAAACCTGAACTGGTCCCTGAAAACTAGTGAGTTTGGAAATTTTGTGAAAAATTGGAAAATTGCTGCTGAACTTTGAAGCCCTCTGGTGTCTTCCAAAAGTAAAAACTTGTCAATTTTATGATGCAAACATAAAGTAGACATATTGTATATGTGAAAAAAAATATATATTTTGAATATACATTTTCCTTACAAGCAGAGAGCTTCAAAGTTAGAAAAATGCTAAATTTTCACATTTTTCATAAAATTTTCACATTTTTCACCAAGAAAGGATGCAAGTTACAATTTTTTTACCACTATGTTAAAATAGAATATGTCACGAAAAAACAATCTCGGAATCAGAATGATAACTAAAAGCATTCCAGAGTTATTAATGTTTAAAGTGACAGTGGTCAGATGTTCAAAAAATGGCCGGGTCCTAAGGTGTAAAATGGCTGGGTCCTTAAGAGGTTAACTGTCTACATGTTCACATCCCCCCATCTTAGTGCTCGGGATATGCTCATTCAATCTAGGTTTGTCCTTCGTTTTTATTATACTCTTGTTCGATTACATAGGATGGGGGTCTTGGGGTCGTATATCTGCTTTAGGTGTGGAAGAGAGAGGGGCACCTTCTTACATGCGGTTTGGACTTGCTCCTGTGTTGTGTAGTGGTGCTCGCGAATGTTCGCAATGCAAATTTTATTCGCACTATAGCACTATATATTCGCAATTACGAATATTCGCTTTTTTTTTCACAATACACATCACAGAGATCATACCTCTCTGCTTCCAGCTTGAGTGGTGTAAAGAAGGCTCTAATACTACTGTGGGAGACTGGCACGTGAATATTGATCCCTCCTTTCTTTTAGCTTGTTGGCCAATGACAATGATTCAAATACAGTTGTCAGAGTATAGCAACATACCCAGCAATCAATAGGAAAGTATCCCACCCCTTCGCTATGGGTGGGTTCACACCAGGGACGTGCACACATAGGGGTAAAAGGGGGCTGGGGCCCCTGCCCTTTTCCTCACCTGCCCCTCTAGTGCCCTCACAAAAGGAGCTACAGACTCAGGGTGACAGGTGAAGTAAAAAGGATCCATTGCTGGGGAGATTTGTATGTGGTTTAATGGAGGGTGCTGTGCCCTCCCTGCAGGAAGGGGGCGCCACTCACCCTGTCATTATCTGCCATTTCTCTGCTTCTCTCCACATGGAGGAGAGAAGCAGAGTAACTGAAAATATAAGTGAGTGATTGTATGTGTGTGTGTGTGTGTGTGTGTGTATGTATATCTTTATGTATGTGCCTGTGCAGAGAGGGATGGCTGGGGCCTTAGTGTGAGTGTGTATATATGAGTGATTGTATGTCAGTGTGTCTGTATGATGTGTGTGTGTGTGTGTATATATATATATATATACACATCATACAGACACACTGACATACACACACACACACATAGATTCACTTGCTCACACACACACACACACACATATATATATATATAATGTGAGCAAGTGAATGTATGTATATGTGTGTGTATATATCTGTGAGTGAATGTATGTGTGTACCTGTATGTATGATGTGCCTGTTGGTTATATCTTTTAGTATATATTCCATGTTGTATATATGTGTCAAAGTGTCTCTATGTATGTGTGTATATTTCTTATGTACTGTATGTGCCTTAATGTTATGTGCTTGTATGTATTGTATGAAGCACATTATTAGGGAATTAATAGAGGAATGTAAGCACATTATATAGGGAATTTATGGAAGCACAGAATATATTTTATTTAAATTGGAACATTATATTTTTATGTATTCTGGCACTGTGTATCGATCCTTAACCTGTTAAGGACCCAGGGCGTAAACTTACGTCCTGAGACCCGGTCCTGCGATATAACGCGGGGTCACACGGTGACCCTGTATCATATCGTGGCGGGCCCGGCATCATAGTGAAGCCGGGACCCACCGCTAATAGCGTGCGTCACTGATCGCAGTTCCTTGCCCTATTAACCCTTTAGCCGCGCGCTCAAAGCTGAGTCGCACGGCTAAAAACGAAAGTAAAAGTGCCCGGTTAGCTCAGGGAGCTGTTCGGGATTGTCGCGACATCCCGAACAGCTGTAGCACAGGAGGAGGTCTTCTTACCAAATCGCCCTTGCGATCTGCGGCGATACCGGGCTGATCGGGTCTCTGGGACCCGACCGCCCGGTAATTTTGCATGATCCCGGCTGTCACAGACAGCCAGGACCATGCTGAAGACTAGGAGTGAGGTGGCAAGCCGGCCACCTCCTCCTATACCCTGCGATCTGTCGGTTAGTTAACCGACCAATCGCAGGAGGGGGGGCGGTTACTTCCTCCTGCCCTGCCCGGCCCCTTGAAGTCCGGAGAGGACGGAAGGAAGACCAGAGGACGCGGCGGGGGACAGGGGAGTGCTGGGGACCGGCCCCGGTACTTACCTCGTCCCTGAAGACCCGGATCCCTGCGATGAAGACGGCGGCGGCGACAGGTGAGTAGATCTTCAGCCGCGGTCGGGCCCTTTACAGCAATGCACGTCGCCGTAAAGCGACATGCATTGCTGTATTGGGACCCTGTAAACTACAACTCCCAGCATGCCCAGACAGCCCTTGGCGTCTGGGCATGCTGGGAGCTGCAGTTTTGCAACATCTGGAGGTCCACAGTTTGGAGACCACTGTGCCCTTCCAGATGTTGCAAAACTACACATCCTCAGCATGCCGTTACTGTCCAGGCATGCTGGGAGTTGTAGTTCTGTAACATCTGGCCCTTCAGATGTTGCAGAACTACAACTCCCAGCATGCCTGGACAGTAAGGGCATACTGGGAGCTGTAGTTTTGCAACATCTGGAAGGGCACAGATTGAGAACCACTGTATTAGTGGTCTGCAAACTGTAGTCCTCCAGATGTTGCAAAACTACAACTCCAAGCATGCTGGGAGTTGTAGTTCGGCAACATCTGGCTCTAAAGATGTTGCCGAACTACTACTCCCAGCATGTTTGAGAATGCTGAGAGTTGTGGTTTTGCAACATCTGGTGGCACACTGGTTGGGAAACATTGTCTGTTTCCTAACTCAGTGTTTCCCAACCCTTGTTCCTCCAGCTGTTGCAAAACTATAACTACCAGCATGCACTGATAGACTGTGCATGCTGGGAGTTGTAGTTTTGCAACAGCAGAAAGTCCCCCCTGTGAATGTACAGGGTACTTTCACATGGTCAGGGGCTTACAGTGAGTATCAGGCTGCAAGTTTGCGATGCAGCAAATTTTGCGCGGCAGCTCAAACTCGCTGTAATCCCCCGCCCATGTGACTGTACCCTAAAAACACTACACTACACTAACACAAAATAAAAAGTAAAAAACACTACATATACACATTCCCCTACACAGCCCCCCTCCCCAATAAAAATGAAAAACGTCTGGTACGCTACTGTTTCCAAAATGGAGCCTCCAGCTGTTGCAAAACAACAACTCCCAGTATTGCTGGACAGCCGTTGACTGTCCAGGCATGCTGGGAGTTTTGCAACAGCTGGAGGCACCCTGTTTGGGAATCATTGGCGTAGGATACCCCTATGTCCACCCCTATGCAAATCCCTAATTCAGGCCTCAAATGCGCATGGCGCTCTCACTTTGGAGCCCTGTCGTATTTCAAGGCAACAGAATAGGGTCACATATGGGGTATCGCCGTACTCGGGAGAAATTGCCTAACAAATTTTGGGGGGCTTTTTCTCCTTTCACCCCTTATGAAAATGTGAAGTTGGGGTCTACACCAGCATGTTAGTGTAAAAAAATAATTTTTTTACACTAACATGCTGGTGTTGCCCTATACTTTTCATTTTGACAAGAGGTAAAAGGGAAAAAAGCCCCCAAAATTTATAATGCAATTTCTCCCGACTACGGAGATACCCCATATGTGGGCGCAAAGTGTTCTGGGGGCGCACAACAAGGCCCAGAAGGGAGAGTGCGCCATGTACATTTGAGGTGATTTGCACAGGGGTGGCTGATTGTTACAGCGGTTTTGACAAACGCAAAAAAAACGAAACCCCACATGTGACCCCATTTCGGAAACTACACCCCTCACGGAATGTAATGAGGGGTGCAGTGATAATTTACACCCCACTGGTGTCTGACAGATCTTTGGAACAGTGGGCTGTGCAAATTAAAAATGTTGTACAGACCACTGTTCCAAAGATCTGACAGACACCAGTGGGGGGTAAATGCTCACTGTACCCCTTGTTACGTTCCTCAAGGGCTCTAGTTTCCAAAATGGTATGCCATGTGGGGGTTATTTTGCTGTTCTGGCACCATTGGGGCTTCCTAAATGCGAAGTGCCAGAATAGGTAGTCTCACCTGTGCCCCTGGATCTTGGGTATCCGCGGCTGGCACCCCTCGCTCTCCACGGACGTCCTCTAGGCAGAAAGAATGGAGTTGAGGGCTGTGGTGGTGGGGGAACTGGTGCGTAATATTGTCTGTCAGGCATGTAGTGGCCCCTGTTATAGGGTCTATAGTTGGTGGCACGGCCGGAAGGGCGACCCCTACCCCTTCCAGCCCTGGGGAAAGCCTTGTTAGCGCCCACCTTTTTTAAAGAGGATTGGGCTTTGTCAAGGCCCGAGAAAAGGCCAACATACGTATTTATTTTTTTAAGAAAGGCCTCCCCGAACAGTAAACCGTCCGCTGATGGACCAGGTTCGTCGGTAGCCAGGTGAGTAAGTTGGGGGTCCAGCCGCATAAGGATGGACCTCCGGCGTTCCGTAGACGCCGCAGAGTTTGCATTGCCGAGCAAGCATACTGCTCGTAATGCCCAGCCCCGTAAAATGTCTGCATCAATTACTTCCCCTGAAGCGACAGCATGTTCGGCCAATTGTAAAATCTTAGTCATAGGCCCAAGAACATCCAACAATTTGTCCTGAACAGCTTTGAAAGATTTGTCAATACCCTTTTTAGGGTTTTTACCGGTCTTAACCAGATAGCGCACCAGAATGGGGTCCAACTCTGGCGTCATGGCGACATTACTGGACAGTGACGGTCGCGGACACTCCGCCCTCAATTTATTGCGGTTGCGACTATCTAAAGATTTGCGCAGCCAAGCCGAAACATAATCAGCCACCTGTGACATGGGCGTCCACATGGGGGTGTTTGATATTCTCTGGGCTGAAGAATGGAATTCCCATGGAATCCAAGATCGCCCGGGGCGTTTGTGTCAGCGGAGCTATGTGGAGGAGAACGACTCGCGTTCCCTTCCAGATCCTCGTCCTCAAACTCATACAAATCATCATCCCCAGAGTCTGAGGTGCCATCTGAATCTTCAACAAAAGAGTCGGGCTTATTACGCCTGGAAGACCGAGAGGTTCCACAGGGCATGTCATACCAATCCGTGGGGTTCTGAGCACTCACAGTGGTATCCTCAGGAGGCACTGAGGTCTTAGTTAGTTTAGAACCACCTCCAATAGTAGGTGTATTGGTAAGGTGGGTATCTAAGTCGGAGCAATAGCGTCTCTTCCGGTCCGACTTGCCGGGTCTTAGTAGGCTGGAAGCCTGGGATTGTATGTGGGAGGCGACCAAGGGGGTATCTGAAGAGGCCGGCCCTTCCCGGTGTTGCCGTGACAACACCATGGAAACAGACTTTGATATGCTGTCATTGACAGATGACATGGCGGAGGCCAGGGCGGATTGGACCGATGTAGACACCATCTGTTGCAATAATTCAGAAGGGGCTAGGGTATGGTCCTGAGATGAATGAGTCAGCCCACCATTAGGTGGAGACAGCTGATCATCAGACATGATGTAGTTAAAATATGTATGGATGTACAATATAAGCGTGGAGTCCCAGCTGTAAGGAGAGAACAGACAGAGGGACTAGCATTAACTGCAGTAAATAAATAACATGTAAATATACAAGAGTATACAATAAGAGAGAGAGAGAGAAAATGTTCGCAATAAGGCGCAGCGAAAAAACCCCACTCAGTTGCGAACTGGGTAAGGCGATATTAATGTGCCAGCGCCGAATGATGAGCGGAGGGGCCGCGGGGAATCCCTGAGTCGGCGACCGACGAAATGGCCGGACTCGCCGGGGCACCACACAGAAGGCCCCGCACGCAGGCGAGGTAACAGGCCAAAACGCTCGCGAAGTGAATGTGCGGACACGCCACCCTGCGGCGAGTGAAGCGCTCAGGAGATCTCAGACTGAAGCCGGAGAAGAAGGGGGACGGAGTCAGAAAAAATGGCGGAGCGCCAAAAGGGGGAAAAAGTAAGTGAGACAGAACAACGGTACAGGTCTCTGGGTCTGAACTACCGACCCAGAGGACAAAAAGGAGGGAACGGATATAGATATATAGATGTATATAGGTAGAAAAACACGGGGAGAGGGGGGGGGGAGAGAAAGATAAAGATAGAGAGAGAGGGAGAGGGACCCTCGCTCCCTCAGAAGCTGGCCACAGAAGGCAGATGTCCCCCAACCCTGGGAGTACAGGGTCAAGGTAGAAATCACAATGTATGTGACAGGAAAGCAGGGACAGGAATGAGAAATTATTAATGCACTTATCTGTTAGACACTGATGCTGCTAACGAGCAGAAAGAAAGAGGAGGAGGAGGGGCTGCAGCTTGGTTATATAGGGCAGTCTATGCTTGGATTGGTGGGATGGAAGAGGGAGTTGCTATGGTTACTAGGTGCTTGGACACCTGTGTTTTTTCTTTTCATGTTTAATACTGTCATTCTTTCTGCTAATGGGCAAAATAAAGAAGGATAATGCATTCTGATATGAGCCTCCTGTCTGCAATAAAATTAAAGGGAAACTGACAGGCTGTTTACTCGCACTAAACCTAATACACTAGGTTACAGTGCAGGAGAACAGGAGAAAGATAATGTTATACTTACTAAATGTGGACCAGCCATTTTCTAGGTATTGCCCCACATTGCTAATATGCAAATTCAGTCTTCTGCGCAATGGAGGCGGAGCTTCCCTGCCAACTTGTATATTTCTTCTTTTTTTGCCAACTTGTATATTGCAGCATGTAAGCATATATTAGTGTGGTGTCCATCTCTTCAGTGTAAGAACCAGAGCTGTGTGGAGATTCCTGCATAAGGTGGGTGCTGGGTGATTGGTGATGGGTGATTGGTGATGGGTGCTGGGTGATTGGGGATGGGTGCTGGGTGATTGGTGATGGGTGATTGGTGATGGGTGCTGGGTGATTAGGGATGGGTGCTGGGTGAGGCTGGGTACAGTGCACGTTCTGTCATATAGAGCTCAGATCGGGCATATAGGGGGAGATTTATTAAAACCTTTGCAGAGGAAAAGCCTTCTGCAAAATGAAAGCAGCGATCTGATTGGTTGCTATGGGCGACTGCACCGCTCTTTCTCTGCACAGGTTTTGATAAATCTCCTCTATAATACAGTATATTATAGGGCAGCTGTCACATGTTTTCTGTAAATAGGACTGACAGCACAGCCAAAGTGTATATACACATGGCAGACCTCAGAGAAACTGTTCTTGACTTTATTTTACAAAAGCACCACTTTTAGGGGACTAGGAATGTCAAGGGGGCCTGGCCGGGAGTCCACTGTGTCCCTGGGCTGCAGCCCATTAAGTCTGGCAGACTTTTTTTAAATGATGAGACGTGCCCTCTTTTTTTACTTGAGCCCCTGCCCTCTAAAATGTCTGTGCACGTCCCTGGTTCACACCACGTTTCTACTAATACGGGAGCGCAGCCATATGGTAATTCATTTCAATTAGCCGACCGGAGTGAAATGTTCGCTCCGGTCGGCTCATTTTATATGCGCCTTTCCAACTGGACCTAAAACCGTGGTCGACTATGCAGTGGTCTCCAAACTGTAGCCTTCCAGATGTTGCAAAACTACAACTCCTAGCATGCCTTTCGGCGGTCAGTGCATGCTGGGAGTTGTCGTTTTGCAACAGCAGAAGGCACACTGGTTGGAAAACACTGAACAGAGTCTGTTTCCTAACTCAGTGATTCCAACCCGTGTGCCTCCAGCTGTTGCATTACTACAACTTCCAGAATGCTATTCACCAACAAAAATAGGGGGACCAAGCCCCTAGAAGGAGAAAGTCACCACTGGTTTGCGAGAAGCATATAAACACCAAAAAAAGAAACCTGTAATGAAAAGTATAAATTTATTAAACAGATATGCAATTCGACATACATTTAAAATCAAGAGAAGTGTTTAAAACAGGGCACAACAGGAGCAACCGCAGAAAAGTGAAGGGGGTATGGTAGGTCTGTATACATGGAATACAGGGAAATGAGTAGTAATGGCTTGACAAAGCGTAAGCAAACATGAAATTTGAGTATGCATAAACTCAATCAATACTAGAGTAATAATGGGAGAAATAAATATCAGAAATAATGAATACTACAAGAAAACAGCATAAAGAAACAAATCAGTAACATCCTGCCATGCACTGCCTACCTACCACCTCCTACCCCAACGTACGTTTCGCTTAAGCTTCATCAGGGGGCGTGTCTAGAGCCCCAAGACAGGTGGGTATATATATGATCCTTTGGGCAATAGGAAAATGTTAGCAAATGAGTGGCATCTATATCGTCCACTCAAAGGTAAGTATCCCATCTCTAACCAATTAAGAGTAGCTATTATCCTATTCAATGATCGCCCAGTATTGTGTTAGGATGAAATACATATGCTCCTGGCGTCTGACGTCATAACTGTTGGCCGTGCCAACATATAGTGTGTGTGTACGCTGAGATAAAACGTACAGCCAGGGGTGGGGGGCGGGATCCGCCCCTCACAGTCACGTGACTGCAGTGTAAGGCCACGAGCGCATACTAATGATGCGCTCGTCATGTGACCGCAAGTCCGCGTCACATGACTGGAAGGCAATAGAGAATAGCCCGATCCCGTCGCTGCAGATGTATAACTCCCATGCATCAGAGGTGACTGACCTCTGGTGGATGGAGGATGTATAACCCCAGCCGGCCCAGACAAACATAGACAAACAAACATTCAATTACATAGATTAGTGATGTGTGCACACAGAAAAACCACTGCAAACGTGAAAAGGAGATAGTAGTATTGAGTGAATGATAATGATGAGTGATGAAAGTGTGAGTGTGGTATAGATGAGTTAATGTGTCAATGGAGGTTAGAAATACTAAGTACATAGGTGATAGTGAAATTATTATAAGTAGGCAAAAAAGGGGGGGATCATAGAAAAAATCATAATGTGACATATAGAATAATGGTAACTGAGAGAACTAAGAGGATATAAAAAAATAAAAATATTAAATAATAATAAATAATAAAAAAAAAAAAAAAATATGTACCGCACTGGCGTATAACACGCACCCCCATTTTAACAGGGAAATTTAAGTAAAAAAAAAAAAAAGTAAAATAAATGACTTGGACTAAATGGCACATCATCCCCCCAACTTCATTTTTTTCTGCACCTCAGTTTGGTCCTGTCAACTCCAGTGCAACATTATTCCTTCCCTTTTATCAGTCCCTGTGCCACATTTACCCCTCTCATCGCCACCCCCCATGTCTCATCATTTCCCCATGTCTCATCATTTCCCCCTGTCTCATCATCCCCCATGTCTCATCATTTCCCCCTGTCTCATCCCCCCTCATCATTTCCCCCTGTCTCATCCCCCCATCATTCCCCCCCCCGTCATAATTTCCCCCTGTCTCATCATCCCCCCATCATGTTTCTCCTATGGCATCCAGTGGTCTTCAACCTGCGGACCTCCAGATATTGCAAAACTACAACTCCCAGCATGCCCGGACAGCAAACTGCTGTCCGGGCATGCTGGGAGTTGTAGTTTTGCAACATCTGGAGGTCCGCAGGTTGAAGACCACTCTTCCCCTTTCCTTACTTGTCTGTGCGTCAGCTGTCTTGCGGGGTCAGTGAAGCAGATGAGTTACGTCCTCTCCCGGCTTCTCTGATCACGAATGTCACTTTTCGGCGGTGACTACAGGAAATGAAGTGATGCCGCACAGAGAAGCCGGCAGAGGACGTAACTCATCTGCTTCACTGACCCCGTAAGACCCTCCGCCTGACCTGACCTGCCGAAGCGCAAACAGGTAAGGAAAATAAACAAAACTATAAAAAGCAGGGAAAGGGGGAATGATGAGGGAGGGGGGAGGGAGGGAAAATGAAAAGTAAAACTCACTCTTCCGCACGATCCACAGGAACTGGTGGATTGTGCGGGAGACGCTGATTAAAAGGTAGCGCAGATCCGGGCAAGGTAGGGCTCATTTTAATCACTAACCACCACACCAGTACGTGTGGATAGTGCGGGAGAAAACAAGTGACAGTGCGGGGAGGAGACGCCGCTGGTCACTGATTTAAAGTGGCCGCGGCCGTGCTGTTAATACTTAACAAGCAGACGCTGCTGCGGCCGCTTTAAATCAGTGACCAGAAGACTTATCGGCGTATAACACGCAGGCAGACTTTTTGCCCTAAATTTAAGTTTTAAAAGTGCGTGTTATAAACCTGATAAGTGCAATTATTAGCAAGACTGTCTTGTAACGCTGAGCGCCCCGATTCCTACTCCTGGACCGGAGCGCTCACTGCGTTTGCCCCCGCAGAGTGTCTCGGTCAGACGCACTGACCGGGGACACTCCGGTTCTGTCTCCAGCGGGGATGGGGTCCGCGTTGCGGGATGTCCCCGTGCGCGTCCCGCATCCCATCTTCACTTACCTGCGCCTGCTCCGGCTGTCTCCACTTCTCCCCTGACATGTGGTCCCCGGCGCGCGCGTCCCTGCACTATAGGCGCGCGCAGGCTGTGTAAAATTTAAAGGGCCAGTGCACCATTGATTGGTGCCTGGCCCAATCCAATTATTTAGCAGTTCCTATAAATGTACTCTGCCCCTTCCTGCCCTTGCCGGATCTTTGTTGATCTTTGTTGCCCTAGTGCCCTAAAGAAAGCGTTTATTGTGTAATCCCTGCCAGTTGCCGTACCCCTTGCTAACGACTACCGCCTGAGAACCTTTGCTGCCTGCCCTGACCTTTTGCTACATCTGACTACGCCTCTGCCTGACCCTTCTGTATCACACCAGACGCAGCTTCCAGAGAGGTTGAGTCGCTACCGGAGGATACGGCCTGCGAGTTACCGCCGCAGCAAGTCCATCCCGCTTTGCGGCGGACTCTGGTGAAAACCAGTAACGCCTTAGAACCAATCCTCCTCTGTGCCATCGCCTCTCTGGCACAGAGGATCCAAATCCTGTACCTGCTTCCTGCTACCAGTCCGGATCCTTACATGTCTTATGAATATAGGGGTATATACACAAAGCTGGCGTGTAAGGATCTGCAGTCCACCTACACTAGGAGTCCATTGGTAAACACGGCCTTACCACAATCAGCCGGGCACAAAACTTACGAATCTCCTACTGGCTAGGAGTCTCTTGACCTAATGGTCAGGCACAAGCTTAATGGTTACATTGCTGAACTTGGAACTGGAACAATCTTAGCATAGTCCTGCTAGGCACATATTTCTTGAACTTTTCTGTTGCTGAAAAATAAAAGTGGTTAGCAAGAAGAAACATAACAGTCATCACATGACAGTCCTTCAAAAGACATTTCTCCAAACTTTTCCTGTGCCTCTTCTAGACCCCCTAGCTCTTCCCACATCGGGGTCTGGCTGGGAGTTAATATAACTCTCCCACACCACATTGGTGAGAGTTGAGTGGGTCACAGTGGGATTCAAACTGACCAGGGGTTTGCTTGTCATCCTGGTTACTGGGATCAAGGTTGGTGCCCAAGGTTTTAGCCCCATCTCCATGTCAGGAGCGGGCCACATCACTTTCGTTGGTACCCTTGCAGCAGACAAACTCTCATTGCTCCGAGAGGGCCTAGGTACAGTCGTTGGTGCCCGAAGATTAGGCCTACTTTCCTGGTCATGAGCAGGCCTTGGCACTTTGCCGCATTCTGAAGAAAATGACTGATGTTGTAGAGGCTCCTCCTCCTTGAGTACGTTGGTGGAGGCATCAGGAACAGGCCATTTCGACCTCAGGTTGAAGGGATCGGACTCCCAATCAGTTGAGGGAAAATATTTAAATGGAAGCTGTGTTGGGGCTGTTGGTCTGGTGACCGCAGCAGCCCATTCTCCTCGCAGACCCTGGACAGGGGTGTATTCCACAATTTTACCCACCTCTAGGGAGTAGAACTTTTTGTGAAGATATGGCCTCTGTACTGCTCGCCAGTTTAAGAGGATGGTTTGCCCTGTGTGGCAATCTAGGAGTGTCCCATACCCTCTGACCTAGTCGAACTTGGCCACAATTGCTCTTCGTCGTTCTAAAGGCTCCACCCCTTCTCGGGGATGATCCCACTTGCGGATGAACAGTGCTTCCATCTCTTTAGTGTTCTCCTGATAATGAATTCTCTCCTCAGGAGGCAAATGCACATGCTTATGGGTGTACAGTTCTCTGTGTCAGGCCTTGTCCATCAACTCAGCCAGCTCGGCTTCCTGACGGGCCCTTTCTCTTTGTGCAGTTGGGATTGGTGGGAGGGGCTTCCCAGGTGTAGGCTGCAAAACGGTGTGCATATGTGGTGTCCCGCTACCGTATTTCATACGTTACCTTTTTAGAGGTCCCCATAGTCAGAGTCCCTAGGAACGTCGGGGTCCCTCTCCTATAGTTATCCCCTTGTCACCCCTCAGTTAGTCTATGACTGTATAGAAGTTCTTATAAATATAAGTATAAATGTGTTTATATTTAATTGCCTACCTGTTTAGTGTAGCAGAACCTGCGGGTCACATGATTAGGTTAGAAGTCTATGGTTTTGCTACAGAACTTTTGGAGGTTCCCATGACATGTTCACCCACAATGCAATGTAACGGTGAGTGACAGTTGTTATGGACCAATCCAAAATGGCCAGCCCCTGCCCATATAAGGGTGCTGCGTCATTTTGATCGCTCTCTTGGGTTGCTGATTCTGGAAGAGGTAGGACCTTCGCAGCTTACAAGACGATTTACTAGGCCAAAGCCTTGCGGCCTTGGCCTCTAACATAGCGGATATACTAAGCAATTCCCTGCTACTCACCGCAAGATCACTGGACCTAAACGCACCCTTAAATCCAGCGCATCTATGCTACAAAATCCCTAAGAAGCTAAATTGAGCTTATCTGATCCCAACCAACTGTCAATCGCTGCTCAGCTATATCTATAGAGACTCTGTTATTTGGACTTTTACTATTGCTGCATGTACAGAAATTCTTCAGTAAAAGTTCATGCAAGTTTTCAGTTAACAGTGGTTGTGGACAATCCTTTATTTCTGCATCACCTATTGCTCTTGGGAAGGGTGGCAATAGGCCAATCGAGATTACAGAATTTAACCCTCACCCTTGCGTCATGAGTGACAAGGGTTAACAGTGCTCTTTACTATTCTGAACAGCAACACCCTAACTACCCTACACCCCACAAGGCTTTACCCCCTAACGCTAAAAACACATATATTCAATAAATCCCGGCTCGTCCCCAAAAATCCACTGGGAAAATCTGGTGAGCGCGGTTGTGCACTCGGCAAGCTGGACAGGGGTATTTCAGGCTCAGGGCTGGAGGAGGAAGAGAAGGCCGCCTCTGGCGGGGTACTCACTGATGACTCCTCCGACGGGATCTCGGCCCATGAGCCCCAAGTCCTGTGGTGAGGGGACAATCTCACTGGTGATGCTACTCCAGGTGTCCCAGCGCAGTCTCCTGGAGGTGTATCCGGCCAGTCATCATCATCGTCGGGCAGTGGGGGAAGATTGCAGGCCCCCTCTTCATCCAACGACAACCACTGCAGACGGTCGGCAAGTTCGTGGAACAGTTGGGCTGCGATTGCCACAACTTTCCATTGTGCCGGCGCCATCTTGGTGCTCTCACCACGTGGAACGTTGCTCTGCTCCATGTCTGTACTCTCCGGCTCTCTGTGCAGACTGAAGAGGTAGCTGTGCAGGGTGTACTTTATAATGGGCTTCCCCAAAATGGCTGCCGTCAGGAAGAACGTCATCGGTGCAGCCCCGACTTCCGGTCCTCCCAGAAACAACTCCTCTTTCTCAAAGTTCCCTTTAGGCTGCGATACAGCAACTTGGCAGCCACGCCCAAGGGCGGGACGTGGCGCAGCGTGGGACTTTTTTTGCCCGCATCTCCGGCAGCAGGTTAACTCTTCCTGTGCTGACCGGACCAGAGGATCGTAGCATGTATTAATTTTGCAGTTTACACATACTTGCAGCAAATAAATCTTTGCCTCCCCCCCTTACTTTTCGCGTGGCCCCCTTGTAATGCACACCACACGCACCGCTCTTGTACACTGTAATGCCGTTTGCAGCACATGAATAAAGTCTGTTATATTGAAGGGGAGTACACTTTCACTAGTGGCAACAGCAGCAGGCACACACCTGAATCCTGTTCGTGAGACGCCAAAAAGGCTTTGTGGTACGCCTTGGGGGTATGTAGGGTAGTGGGGGTGTTGCTTTTCTGGATAATAAAGGGCGCTGTTAACCCTTGTCAATGTAATGGTGCTGGGCCTATCGCCACCCTTCCCAAGAGGGATAAGTGAGTGCGTAATAAATGGATTGTCCACAACCACTGTTTAACTGAAAACTTGCAAGCACATTTACTGAAGATTTTCTGTAGCAGGCAATATCAATAACAGTCCAGATAACAAAGTCATTTTGTAGTTGAGCAGTGATTTACAGTTGGTTGGGATCAGATAAGCTCAGTTTAGCTTTTAGAAGATTCTGTAACATAGATCCGCTGGATTTAGGGGTGCGTTTAGGTCCAGTGATCTTGCGGAGAGTAGCGGGGAATTGTAGATCTATAACCACTTTGGTATAGGCCGAGGCCGCAAGGTTTTCGCCTAGTAAACGTACTTGAAAGTTGTGGAGCTCCCACCTCGTCAAGTGTCAGCAACCCAAGAGAGCGAGTAATGGCCACAGCTCCCTTATATGGGCAGGGGCTGGCCGTTTTGGATTGGTCCAGAACAACTGTCACTCACCGTTACACGGCATTGTGGGTGAACACATGACATAAGAACCACCAAAGGGCCTTCAACATACCATAGAGTTCTGAGCAGCGGATCACATGACCTAAGGTCCTTCGACGCCAAACAAGTGAGTAATGCAATATACATATTTACAGTGATAACATTTATAAACATTAACTTACTAAGGGGTGACTAGGGGCTAACTAGGGAAGCGGTCCCCCACAGTCCTAGGGACTCTGACTTTGGGGACACCCCCCCCCCCCCCACCAAGGCACAGTATGAAAAACGGTGCCGGGAGACCACATATGCACTTGCAGTGTAATGCCGATCAGATCTAGTATATGATGGAAACCTACACTTAAAAGAGTCACCCCACTTGGGTGTAGGCTACAAAATATTCTCATGGAAGATCCAGCTTTACTCTGCTATTATTAATATGAGCCCTGGACAGATGGGTGGAGGTCACAACCAAGATGGCTGCAGCCACTCCTTTACGAGTACAATACAATAAAACGTCATTGACTATAGTAAAATCACAGTGAAAATTGGCAAAACAATAAGATGTGGGCCCAGGGATTACTGAGGATCTGACCATGTTTATTCTCTAGACTAATTTGGGTTATATTGTTCTGCTTGTTTATGTCACTCATTGTAGATCACTATTTACTAATGTTAAACTTTATTAGTTGCTTACAATTTGCACTTTATGTTCTTACACCACTAATAGAAGGAAGGAAAATATTGTCTTGTACTTAAAAGGGTACTCTGCCCCTAGATATCTTATACCCTATCTAAAGGATAGGGGATAAGATGTCTGATTGCGGGGTCCTGCCACTGGGGACCCTCACAATCTCGGCTGCGGCACCCTAGACATCCGGTGCACGGAGCGAACTTCGCTCCGTGCTGGATGACTGGTGATGCAGGGCGGAGGATTGTAATGTCACGGTCATGGCCCGCTTGTGACATCACAGCCACGCCCCCTCAATGCAAGTCTATAGGAGGGGTGTGACAGCAGTCACGCACCCTCCCATAGACTTGCATTGAGGTGGTGTAACCGTGACATCACGAGCCTCCTGCCCCCCACACATAAAATATGTTTTAAAAACATATGTGTGTGTGAAACATTGACCATAGATTTGTTGGGCAGAGGCTGGGAAACTGGAAAATCCAGCTTGCACAATTAGAAAGTCGTTGGATCCATCGATTACAAACCCTACATCCCCATGGGTTAACTGACCACATCAGTTTGTCCCGTTTATCTAGATTCCACCTTTTCCAATCTGTGGGTTTATGATCACTTAGTCTAGTGTCTTCCAGCAGGCCCCTGTGGTCATGTCGTGGACCACAAGGACCTTATTTTTAGCAGTTTTTATGGGTTTTAACTATTTACATGTTCACATCCCCCCATCTTAGTGCTCGGGATATGCTCATTCAATCTAGGTTTGTCCTTTGTTTTTATTATTCTCTTCTTCGATTACATAGGATGGGGGTCTTGGAGTCGGATATCTGCTTTAGGTGTGGGAGAGAGAGGGGCACCTTCTTACATGCAGTTTGGACTTGCTCCTGTGTTGTGTAGTGGTGCTCGCAAATATTCGCAATGCTAAATTTATTCGCTCTATAGCACTATATATTCGCAATTGCGAATATTCGCTTTTTTTCACAATACATATCACAGAGATCATCCCTCTCTGCTTCCAGCTTGAGTGGTGTAAAGAAGGCTCTAATACTACTGTGGGAGACTGGCACGCGAATATTCGCATATTGATCCCTCCTTTCTTTTAGCTTGTGGGCCAATGAGAATGATGCAAATACAGTTGTTGGAGTTTAGCAACATACCCAGCAACCAATAGGAAAGTATCCCACCCCTTCGCTATGGGTGGGTTCACACCACATTTCTACCCATATGGGAGCGCACCCGTATGGTAATTCTATTCAATGAGCCAACCGGAGTGAAACGTTCGCTCCGGTCGGCTCATTTATGCCCCGTATGCGCTTTTCCAACTGGACCTAAAACCGTGGTCAACTATGCAGTGGTCTCCAAACTGTAGCCCTCCAGATGTTGCAAAACTACAATTCCCAGCATGCCCAGGCAGTCATTGCATGCTGAAAGTTGTAGTTTTGCAACATCTGGAGAACTAAGTTTGGAGACCACTACTTAGCGGTCTCCAAACTGTTCTTCCCCAGTTGTTGCAAAACTACAACTCCTAGCATGCCTTTCGGCGGTCAGTGCATGCTGGGAGTTGCAGTTTTGCAACAGCAGAAGGCACACTGGTTGGGAAACACAGAACTAGAGTCTGTTTCCTAACTTAGTGATTCCAACCCGTGGTGGTTCCGAAAATCTGTCAGACACCTGTGGGGTGTAAATGCTCACTGCACCCCTTATCACATTATGTGGTGGGTGTAGATTCCAAAATGGGGTCACATGTGGGGGGGGGGTCCACTGTTCGGGCACTATGGGGGCTTTGTAAACACGCGTGGCCTTCAATTCCAGACACATTCTCTCTCCAAAATCTCAATGGCACTCCTTCTCTTCTGAACATTGTAGTTCGCCCGCAGAGCATTTTACATCCACATATGGGGTATTTATATACTCAGAAGAAATGGGGTTACAAATTACACCAGCATTTTAGTGAAAAAAAAATTGTTCTCAGTTTCCCATCCAACTTTAACAAAAATTCTTCAAACACCTGTGGGGTGTTAAGGAGCACTATACCCCGTGTTACATTCCGTGAGGGGTGTAGTTTCCAAAATGGGGTCACATGTGGGTATTTATTTTTTTGCATTTATGTCAGAACCTCTGTAAAATTAGCCACCCCTGTGCAAATCACCAATTTAGGCCTCAAATGCACACAGTGAGCTCTCACTCCTGAGCCTTGTTGTGCAGAGCATTATACGTCCACATATGGGGTATTTCCGGATTCAGGAGAAATTGCGTTACAAATTTTGGGGGTCTTTTTTCCTTTTACCACTTGTGAAAATAAAAAGTATGGGGCTACACCAGCATGTTAGTGTAAAAATTTTTATTTTTTTACACTAACAGGCTAGTGTAGACCCCAACTTTTCCTTTTCATAAGGGGTAAAAGGAGAAAAAGCCCCCGAAAATTTGTAATGCAATTTCTCCCGAGTACAGAAATACCCCATATGTGGCCCTAAACTGTTTCCTTGAAATATGACAGAGCTCTGAAGTGAGAGAGCACCATGCGCATTTGAGGACTAAATTAGGGATTGCATAGGGGCGGATATAGGGGTATTCTATGCCTGTGATTCAAAAACAGGGTGCCTCCAGCTGTTGCTTAACTCCCAGCATGCCTGGACAGTCAGTGGCTGACTGGAAATGCTGGGAGTTGATGTTTTGCAAACAGCTGAAGGCTCTGTTTTGGAAACACTGCTGTATGAGATATTTTTCATTTCTATTGGGGGGGGGGGGCAGTGTAAGGGGTGTATATGTAGTGTGTTACACTTTATTATGTGTAGTGTAGTGTCTTTAGGGTATATTTGCACAGGAGAGTTTACGGTGAGTTTCCCGCTAGAAGTTTGTGCTGTGGTGGGAAATTTGCCGCACCTCAAACTTGAAACAGGAAACTCACTGTAAAGCCACCCGTGAAAATGTAACCTGTACGTTCACATGGGGGGGGGGGGGGGGGGGGGCAAACCTCCAGCTGTTGCAAAACAACTCCCAGCATACATGCTGGGAGTTGTAGTTTTGCAACAGCTGGAGGCACACTAGAGGCACACTGGTTGGAAAACCTTCAGTTAGGTTCTGTTACCTAACTCGGTATTTTCCAAACAGTGTGCCTCCAGCTGTTTTAAAATTACAACTCCCAGCATGTACTGGGAGATGTAGTTATGCAACAGCTGGAGGTGCGCAACTACAACTCCCAGCATGCCGAGACAGCTGTTTGCTGTTTGGGCATGCTGGGATTTGCAGTTCTGCAACAGCTGGAGGGCTACAGTTTAGAGACCACTGCACAGTGGTCTGCAAACTGTGGCCTTCCAGATGTTGCAAAACTACAACTCCCAGCATGCCCAGACAGCTGTTTGCTGTCTGGGCATGCTGGGAGTTGTAGTTTTGCAAGTTTTTCTCATGCGCGAATATATGTTTAGACTATAAAGAAAATATATTCTTGCATATATGAATAATAATATGTGTTCACATATGTGAATAATATTTTCACGTGAATTTTCTTATACGTGAAATAAAAGTTGTGAATATAACGAATATGCAAATTTAACGAATATATAACGAATATTCGTGCATATATTCAAGAAATATCGCTAATTCGAATATGGCCTATGCCGCTCATCACTATTTGTTTTTACTACATATGTTATAGAACTTTTTGAGGAAGGCCATAATAGGCAGAAACATCAATACAGCCATTTGATTGGTCTAAAAAATTCTTTATTAAAAGAATTCAGCATCGTAGCCAGGGGTCGTCACCGGGAGATCAGTCAGAATGAAGCCACATCATGGTCGGGTGGGAATCATGGTCCATAAAACTTAGCCGAGGTCATGTCCGGGGGATCATTCAGGAGGTGGATGTTCCTCAGGTCTCTGGTGGATCCAGGCAGATGCTGTAAAAAACACAATGTTATTATTATACTAGATATAGAGAGAGGGAAGGAACTGTATTTATTTCATGTGAAATATTACATACCTATAGCAGCAAAGCAGGGCCAGGAACAGCATCAAGAACGGAGTGCCGATAATAACGCTTCGTGGTATATACTGGAAGCGATCGCTTAGGTCTTGAATCTGTGAAGATATTGACCTCCGGATTCCTAAAAAACACAAAATCATGTTATTAAAACAGGTATTTATCTTATTTCCTACTATACACATAGAGGAGGATACTTACTCACGAGTCCCTGGTCCTTGGCACTGTCTGTGGGCACATCATATCAAGAATGAGGGATGATGGTATTTTCCTCAACTGGAGGCAGAGGACGGCTGCTGACAGCACACATCCAACACACAAAGAAAAATACTTGGAAAATCATTTCCTAAATGCACAAAACACACGATAAATAATTGAGCAATGCTCTCTCTCCTATCACTTCTCTCACAAAGAGATCTACAGCTCCTGACCACTGATTCCTTGTATGGAACTCGGTGATGTCATAATAGACACTGTCACCTGCCTGAGACATCACCAAGTGGCAGTGTAACATATTCCCCTTTTTCCATACAAGGTTATACATATATAAAGTTGTTATTTTAGGTCATTATCATTTATTAATTCACTTTTAATACATTTTTGGGAAGAAAAAAAAAGATAGCAATTTTGCATTTTCTTCTTTTAGGTCTAAAAATTTAGGAAATTTTGAAGTCTCAACTGGCGATTTAAATAACATGACTTTATTCTCTGGGTCGGTATGATTAGGTTGGCACCAAATTTATTTATTTTTTTATTTATGTATTTTAACAATAAAAGTATTACATTTGTTTGCATTTTTAACTCCATGGAACTTTTTTCTGTCGGATGGTTTATATTTTTTTGTGTAAACATATAGGGGGAGATTTATCACAACCTGTCCAGAGGAAAAGTTGCTGAGTTGCCCATAGCAACCAATCAGATCGCTACTTTCATTTTTTAAAAAGGCCTCTGAAGAATGAAAGAAGAAATCTGATTGGTTACTATGGGCAACTCAGCAACTTTTCCTCTAGACAGGTTTTGATAAATCTCTCCCATAGAGAATGCAATAGCACTTTGTAAACGCTAAGACATATGTGAATATTGGATATATTAATAATTTTGAACTGTGTTACTGCTCTATATACTATAGTAATAGACTTTAAATCCACAGCAGATATTCTGATCCAATTATTCACATCCCCGATCTTCAAATATGTGTGGTACGCCTCGGGGGTATGTAGGGTAGTTGGGGTGTTGCTGTTCTGGATAATGAAGGGCGCTGTTAACCCTTGTCACTCGTGATGCCAGGGTGAGGGTTAAATACTGTAATGGTGCTGGGCCTATCGCCACCCTTCCCAAGAGCGATAGGTGAGTGCGTAATAAATGGATTGTCCACAACCACTGTTTAACTGAAAACTTGCAAGAACTTTTACTGAAGATTTTCTGCAGCAGGCAATATCAATAACAGTCCAGATAACAAAGTCTATTTGTAGTTGAGCAGCGATTGACAGTTGGTTGGGATCAGATAAGCTCAGTTTAGCTTTTTGAAGATTCTGTAACATAGATCCGCTGGATTTAGGGGTGTGTTTAGGTCCAGTGATCTTGCAGAGAGTAGCGGGGAATTGTAGATCTATAACCGCTTTGGTAGAGGCCGAGGCCGCAAGGTTTTGGCTTAGTAAACGTACTTGAAAGTTTTGGAGGTCCTACCTCGTTATGTGTCAGCAACCCAAGAGAGCAAATAATGGCCGCAGCTCCCTTGTATTGTGCTGGCCATTTTGGATTGTCCATAACAACTGTCACTCACCGTTACACGGCATTTTGGGTGAACATGTGACATAAGTACCACCAAAGGTCCTTCAACATACCATAGAGTTCTGAGCAGTGAATCACATGACCTAAGGTCCTGCGACGCCAGACAAGTGAGTAATGCAAAATACATATTTACAGTGATAACATTTATAAATATTAACTTACTAAGGGGTGACTAGGGACTAACTAGGGAAGCGGACCCCCACAGTTCTAGGAACTCTGACTTTGGGGACCCCCCAACAAGGCACAGTATGAAATACGGTGCCGGGACACCACAAACCCCCTTACTTAAAACAAGTCGACCCCGACGCCTGTCCCCTAAGGCAGAGGGACTAGGACAAGGACAGAATTGTTAAACATTCTATACATCCTTACAACATTTTCTTTTAGTCTGACTAGAATCCTTACTAGACAATTGAAACTCTCTATGCATTTTTAGACTAGTGTTCTCACTAGACAATTATGAAGCTATCTAACATGTATTCTCAAGCTCCCTAGACATTCATGAAGCTTACTAGGCATTTATGAAACTCACTAGACATTTATAAAGCTCTCTATACATTTATAAAGCTCACTAGACATTTATACACAGCTCTCTATACATTTAGTCTCAAGCTGTCTAAATTTTTATACAGCTCTCTATTACATTTAGTCTCAAGCTGTCTGGACATTTTTGTTTTTTCTTTTTAAATCTCAACACATTTTTTTCTTTTTGCCACAATGAGTCACCTGTGAGTACACAGAAGGGTATATTGGCTTGCCTGAGGCTCTCTACCAATAAGTTTAGCTACTAGGGTCTATCGGCTACACGCTACTTACCCCTAGAACACAACAGAATAACCTTACCAAGGTTACCTTTAGCAATACGTGTTTAATTTTTAAGCTTACAAGAGCCCCTACTGGCCAGGTAGAGCATCTCACAGACGTAATAAAGAGAAAAGATACATTTTGTGTACCTAACAGTGGCAGGAATTGTGGCCTCGGTCGGACGCACTCTGCTGGTTCTGTGTCCAGCGAGGACGCGGTCCGCGCTGCGAGATGTCCCGCGCGCGTCCCATCTTCACTTACCTGTGCCCACTCCGGCTGTCTCCACTTCTCCCCTGACATGTGGTCCCCGGCGCACACGTCCCTGCACTATAGGGCGTGCGCGCTGGCTGTGTAAAATTTAAAGGGCCAGTGCACCATTGATTGGTGCCTGGCCCAATCCAATTATTTAGCAGTTCCTAAAAATGTACTCTGCCCCTTCCTGCCCTTGCCGGGTCTTTGTTGCCCTAGTGCCCTAGAGAAAGCGTTTATTGTGTAATCCCTGCCAGTTGCCGTACCCGTTGCTAACGTCTACCGCCAGAGAACCTTTGCTGCCTGCCCTGACCTTTTGCTACGTCTGACTACGCCTCTGCCTGACCCTTCTGTATCACGCCAGACTCATCTGCCAGAGAGGTTGAGTCGCTACCGGAGGATACGACCTGGGAGTTACCGCCGCAGCAAGTCCATCCCGCTTTTTCGGCGGGCTCTGGCAAAAACCAGTAACGCCTTAGAACCCATCCTCCGGTACGGCCCACGCCATCACCTCACTGGCACAGAGGATCCACCTCCTGTACCTGCTTCCTGCTTCCAGTCCGTATCCTTACAGTAAGATCCGGCCATGGATCCCGCTGAGGTGCCTCTGCCTAGTGTAGCTGACCTTACTACAATTGTGGCCCAGCAGTCGCAGGAGATCGCCCAGCAAGGTTAACAGCTGGTGCAGTTGACCGCCATGCAGCAACTTCTACCAGCTCTGCAGCAACAGCCACCTGCTTCACCACCACAGCCAGCAGCCGCCTCCTGTTCCAGAGTCAGTCTGTCCATGCCGGCCAAATACGACGGTGATGCCAAGTTGTGCCACAGATTCCTATCTCAATGCTCTCTTCATCTTGAGATGTTGGCTGACCAGTTCCCCTCTGAGTGAGCCAAGGTGGCGTTTGTTATTAGCCTGCTTTCTGGGAAGGCACTGGCCTGGGCTACACCGCTTTGGGACCGCAACGATCCAGCCACTGCAAGTGTCCTGAGTTTCTTCCAGGAATTCCGGAGTGCCTTTGGAGAGCCAGCCCGGGCTTCCTCTGCTGAGACTGCTTTACTGAACTTGTCCCAGGGGAGTTCATCTGTGGGCGATTACGCCATCCGTTTCCGTACCCTTGCTTCGGAACTCTCCTGGAATAATGAGGCGCTCTGTGCTGCGTACAAGAAAGGCTTGTCCAGCGCTATAAAGAATGTTCTGGCCGCACGTGAAGTACCTTCCAATCTGAGTGACCTCATCCACTTGGCCACCAGGATTGATCTGCGTTTTGCTGAGAGACGTGAGGAACTTCTTCAGGAAAAAGGAAGTGCTCGTCCCAGGCGCTTTCCTCGTTTGGCTCCTATCTTCCTGCATCCACCGCAACCCTCTACTGGGCCTCCCGCCGAGGAAGCCATGCAGGTGGATCGTTCTCGCCTGACCACTCAAGAAAGGAACCACTGCAGAAACGAGAATCTCTGTTTGTACTGTGCTACTACAGAGCACTTCCTAAAGGACTGTCCTCTCTGTCCAGGGCCGGATTAAGAGCATTATGGGCCTGGTGCTGAAGATTGTGATGGGCCTTTTTATTGAATTATATAAAATGAAAACAAAGCAATTTTGTTACGTTTTATGCACATTAAATTACCAGGATAGCTGAATATATGATAGTGTATGGAAACTTTGTGTTTTTTAGCTAAAAAAAAAAAAAAAAAACAACTCACTTTTATGTGGAACCAGAGTGTCAAAGAGGTGTGGTAGAGAGTCTGCTATGCCCTCCAGACCGTAACACCTATCCGATGTGACGTCACATCCGCTGCTTCTTTGGTTAACACGTAGGGCTTGCTTGCCAGCGATGTGTTGAAATCCTGTGCATGCGCCATGAATAGGGATTGTGGTTCACAAGTGGTAGGTCTGAGTTCAAACCTGTCAGACTGCTCATCCATCACAATCCTCATTCATGTCTATTATAGCTGAGCTATGATAAGCAGATATGCCATTCAGGAGCATGATAAAGCTAGGTGAGAAATTGTCATTAGCTTTTCTGGGCTCCTGAATGGCATATCTGCTTATCATAGCATAGACAGCTTTGACTATATATTATAGGCAAATCTGTCTATAATAGCTGACCTATTATAAGCAGATATGCCATTCAGGAGCTCAGAAAAGCTAGGTGACAATGTCTCACCTAGCTTTTTCAAGCTCCTGAATACCATATCTGCTTATAATAGCTCAGGTACTTTAAGCAGACATGTCATTCAGGAGAATGGAAAAGCTAGGTGAGACATTGTCACCTAGCTTTTCTGTGCACCTGAATGGCAAGTCAGTTCGTGCCTGGTGGACTAGTGGTACCTTTGGGGGAAACTCCGGAGGCAGAGGGTAATGTGCGCCGGGGGCAAGACCTCAGGCAGGTGTCAGCTACAGCACACACAGTAGTTTGTTAAACTTGGCGGGCGCTGGCAGAATGGGGGAGGGGGAGAGGAGTCTCCTACGCAGGGCTGCCATCAGAGATTTCAGAGCCCCCTACACAGCTTCAGGCCTGGGCCCCTCATCACTCCCCCCCCCCCCCTGATACCCTACTCTCAGTGCCCCTAATAATGCTCCTCCTTAGTGCCCTAGGGAGTAGGTTAGTGTGTTGGGGAAAGGGTAGGGGGATGGGTGGTGGTGGGTAGGTAATTTCCCTTTCCCTATTAGTGTTAATACCCCATTAGGTAG